>NC_091979.1:8917299-9090128 GCF_044704955.1 Pristiophorus japonicus
CTCTCACTTGGGTACAGGTTCCACACACACTGACTCTCACTTGGGTACAGGTTCCACACACACTGACTCTCACTTGGGTACAGTTCCACACACACTGACTCTCACTTGGGGACAGTTCCACACACACTGCCTCTCACTGGGGTACAGTCCCACACACACTGACTCTCACTTGGGTACAGGTTCCACACACACTGACTCTCACTTGGGTACAGTTCCACACACACTGACTCTCACTTGGGTACAGTTCCACACACACTGCCTCTCACTGGGGTACAGTCCCACACACACTGACTCTCACTGGGGTACAGTCCCACACACACTGACTCTCACTGGGGTACAGTCCCAAACACTCTGACTCTGATTGGGGAATAATCCCACAGACACTGACTTTCACTTGGGTGCAGTTCCACACACACTGACGCTCACTGGGGTACAGTGCCACGCACACTGACTCTCACTGGGGTACAGTCCCACACACACTGACTCTCACTGGGGTACAGTTCCACATACATTGACTCTCACTGGGGTACAGTCCCACACACACTGACTCTCACTGGGTTACGGGTCCCACAATCACTGACTCTCACTGGGGTACAGTTCCACACACACAGACTCTCACTGGGGTACAGTGCCACACACACTGACTCTCACTGGGGTACAGTCCCACACACACTGACTCTCACTGGGGTACAGTCCCACACACACTGACCCTCACTGGGGTACAGTCCCACACACACTGACCCTCACTGGGGTACAGTCCCACACACACTGACCCTCACTGGGGTACAGTGCCACGCACACTAACTCTCACTGGGGTACAGTCCCACACACACTGACTCTCACTGGGGTACAGTGCCACGCACACTGACTCTCACTGGGGTACAGTGCCACGCACACTGACTCTCACTGGGGTACAGTGCCACGCACACTGACTCTCACTGGCGTACAGTCCCACACACACTGACCCTCACTGGGGTACAGTCCCACACACACTGACTCTCACTGGGGTACAGTCCCACACACACTGACCCTCACTGGGGTACAGTGCCACGCACACTGAGTCTCACTGGGGTACAGTGCCACGCACACTGACTCTCACTGGGGTACAGTCCCACACACACTGACTCTCACTGGGGTACAGTCCCACACACACTGACTCTCACTGGGGTACAGTTTCACACACACTGACTCTCACTGGGGTACGGTTCCACACACACTGACTCTCACTGGGGTACGGTCCCACACACACTGACTCTCACTGGGGTACGGTCCCACACACACTAAGTCTCACTTGGCTACTGTTACACACACACTTACTCTCACTGGGGTACGGATCCCACACACACTGACTCTCACTGTGGTACAGTGTCACACACACTGACTCTCACGAAGGTAGAGATCCCACACACACTGTCTCTCACTGGTGTATGGATTCCATACACACTGACTCTCACTTGGGTACCGTCCCACACACAATGCCTCTCACTGGGCTACAGTTCCACGTATATTGACTCTCACTGGTGTACAGTTCCACACACACTGACTCTCACTGGTGTAGAGTCCCATATACACTGACTCTCACTGGGGTACAGTTCCACACACACAGACTCTCACTGGGGTACAGTCCCACACACACTGACTCTCACTGGGGTACAGTTCCACATACATTGACTCTCACTGGGGTACAGTCCCACACACACTGACTCTCACTGGGTTACGGGTCCCACAATCACTGACTCTCACTGGGGTACAGTTCCACACACACAGACTCTCACTGGGGTACGGGTCCCACACACACTGACTATCATGGGGGCACGGTTCCCACACACACTGATTCTCACTGGGGTATGGTTCCACAGCCATTGACTCTCACTGGGGTACGGGTCACACACACACTGACACTCACAGGGGTACAGTCCCACACATACTGACTCTCACTGGGGTACAGTGCCACGCACACTGACTCTCACTGGGGTACAGTCCCACACACACTGACCCTCACTGGGGTACAGTGCCACGCACACTGACTCTCACTGGGGTACAGTGCCACACACACTGACTCTCACTGGGGTACGGTTCCACACACACTGACTCTCACTGGGGTACGGTCCCACACACACTGAGTCTCACTCGGCTACTGTTACACACACACTTACTCTCACTGGGGTACGGATCCCACACACACTGACTCTCACTGTGGTACAGTGTCACACACACTGACTCTCACTGGGGTACAGTGCCACGCACACTGACTCTCACTGGTGTAGAGTCCCATATACACTGACTCTCACTGGGGTACAGTTCCACACACACTGACTCTCACTGGGGTATGGTTCCACAGCCATTGACTCTCACTGGGGTACGGGTCCCACACACGCTGACTCTCACTGGGGTATGGATCCCATACACACTGACTCTCACTTGGGTACCGTCCCACACACACTGCCTCTCACTGGGCTACAGTTCCACGTATATTGACTCTCACTGGTGTACAGTTCCACACACACTGACTCTCACTGGTGTAGAGTCCCATATACACTGACTCTCACTGGGGTACAGTTCCACACACACAGACTCTCACTGGGGCACGGTTCCCACACACACTGACTCTCACTGGGGTATGGTTCCACAGCCATTGACTCTCACTGGGGTACGGGTCCCACACACACTGACTCTCACTGGGGTACGAGTCCCACACACACTGACTCTCACTGGGGTACAGTTTCACACACTCTGACCCTCACTGGGGTACCGTCCCACACACACTGACCCTCACTGGGGTACAGTCCCACACACACTGACCCTCACTGGGGTACAGTGCCACGCACACTGACTCTCACTGGGGTACAGTGCCACGCACACTGACTCTCACTGGGGTACAGTGCCACGCACATTGACTCTCACTGGGGTACAGTCCCACACACACTGACTCTCACTGGGGTACAGTGCCACGCACACTGACTCTCACTGGGGTACAGTCCCACACACACTGACCCTCACTGGGGTACAGTCCCACACACACTGACTCTCACTGGGGTACAGTCCCAAACACTCTGACTCTGATTGGGGAATAATTCCACAGACACTGACTCTCACTTGGGTGCAGTTCCACACACATTGACTCTCACTGGAGTACATTTCCACACACACTGACTCTCACTGGGGCACGGGTCCCACACACACTGACTCTCACTGGGGTACGGTCCCACACACTGACTGTCACTGGGGTACAGTCCCACACATATTGACTCTCACTGGAGTACATTTCCACACACACTGACTCTCACTGGGGCACGGGTCCCACACACTGACTCTCACTGGGGTACAGTCCCACATATTGAATCTCACTGGGGTACAGTCCCACACACTGACTCTCACTGGGGTACAGTCCCACACACATTGACTCTCACTCGGGTACTGTTACACACACACTTACTCTCACTGGGGTACGGATCCCACACACACTGACTCTCACTGTGGTACAGTGTCACACACACTGACTCTCACGAAGGTACAGGTCCCACACACACTGACTCTCACTGGGGTAGAGTCCCACACACACTGACTCTCACTTGGTACAGTTTCACATATACTGACTCTCACTGGGGTTTGGGTTCCACACACACTGACTCTCACTGGGGTACAGTTCCACATACATTGACTCTCACTGGGGTACAGTCCCACACACACTGACTCTCACTGGGTTACGGGTCCCACAATCACTGACTCTCACTGTGGTACAGTTCCACACACACAGACTCTCACTGGGGTACGGGTCCCACACACACTGACTATCATGGGGGCACGGTTCCCACACACACTGATTCTCACTGGGGTATGGTTCCACAGCCATTGACTCTCACTGGGGTACGGGTCACACACACACTAACACTCACAGGGGCACAGTCCCACACACACTGACTCTCACTCGGCTACTGTTACACACACACTTGCTCTCACTGGGGTACGGATCCCACACACACTTACTCTCACTGTGGTACAGTGTCACACACACTGACTCTCACTGTGGTACAGTGTCACACACACTGACTCTCACTTGGGTACAGTTCCACACACACTGACTCTCACTTGGGTACAGTTCCACACACACTGCCTCTCACTTGGGTACAGTTCCACACACACTGCCTCTCACTGGGGTACAGTCCCACACACACTGACTCTCACTGGGGTACAGTCCCACACACACTGACTCTCACTGGGGTACAGTCCCAAACACTCTGACTCTGATTGGGGAATAATCCCACAGACACTGACTCTCACTTGGGTGCAGTTCCACACACATTGACTCTCACTGGAGTACATTTCCACACACACTGACTCTCACTGGGGTACGATCCCACACACTGACTGTCACTGGGGTACAGTCCCACACACACTGACTCTCACTGGAGTACATTTCCACACACACTGACTCTCACTGGGGTACAGTCCCACACACACTGACTCTCACTGGGGTACAGTCCCACACACACTGACTCTCACTGGGGCACGGGTCCCACACACTGACTCTCACTGGGGTACAGTCCCACATATTGACTCTCACTGGGGTACAGTCCCACACACTGACTCTCACTGGGGTACAGTTCCACATACATTGACTCTCACTGGGGTACAGTTCCACATACATTGACTCTCACTGGGGTACAGTTCCACACACACTGACTCTCACTGGGGTACAGTCCCACACACACTGACTCTCACTGGGGTACAGTTCCACACACACAGACTCTCACTGGGGTACGGTCCCACACACACTGACTCTCACTGGGGTACAGTTCCACACACACAGACTCTCACTGGGGTACAATCCCACACACACTGACTCTCACTGGGGTACGGATCCCACACACACTGACTCTCACTGGGGTACAATCCCACACACACTGACTCTCACTGTGGTACAGTCCCACACACACTGACTCTCACTGGGGTACAGTCCCAAACAGACTGACTCTCACTGGGGTACGGGTTCCACACACACTGAATCTCACTGGGGTACAGTCACAAACAGACTGACTCTCACTTGGGTACAGGTTCCACACACACTGACTCTCACTTGGGTACAGGTTCCACACACACTGACTCTCACTTGGGTACAGTTCCACACACACTGACTCTCACTTGGGTACAGTTCCACACACACTGCCTCTCACTGGGGTACAGTCCCACACACACTGACTCTCACTTGGGTACAGGTTCCACACACACTGACTCTCACTTGGGTACAGTTCCACACACACTGACTCTCACTTGGGTACAGTTCCACACACACTGCCTCTCACTGGGGTACAGTCCCACACACACTGACTCTCACTGGGGTACAGTCCCACACACACTGACTCTCACTGGGGTACAGTCCCAAACACTCTGACTCTGATTGGGGAATAATCCCACAGACACTGACTTTCACTTGGGTGCAGTTCCACACACACTGACTCTCACTGGGGTATAGTCCCACACATATTGACTCTCACTGGAGTACATTTCCACACACATTGACTCTCACTGGGGCACGGGTCCCACACACTGACTCTCACTGGGGTACAGTCCCACATATTGACTCTCACTGGGGTACAGTCCCACACACTGACTCTCACTGGGGTACAGTCCCACACACATTGACTCTCACTCGGGTACTGTTACACACACACTTACTCTCACTGGGGTACGGATCCCACACACACTGACTCTCACTGTGGTACAGTGTCACACACACTGACTCTCACGAAGGTACAGGTCCCACACACACTGACTCTCACTGGGGTAGAGTCCCACACACACTGAATCTCACTGGGTACAGTTTCAGATATATTGACTCTCACTGGGGTTTGGGTTCCACACACACTGACTCTCACTTGGGTACAGTTCCACACACACTGACTCTCACTGGGGTACAGTTCCACACACACTGACTCTCACTGGGGTACAGTCCTACACACACTGACTCTCACTGGGTTACGGGTCCCACACGCACTGACTCTCACTGGGATACAGTCCCACACATACTGACTCTCACTGGGCTACAGTCCCACACACTCTGACTCTCACTGGGGTACAGTCCCACACACACTGACTCTCACTGGGGTACAGTTTCACACACACTGAGTTTCACTGAGGTACAGTCCCACACACACTGACTCTCACTGGGGTATGGATCCCATACACACTGACTCTCACTTGGGTACCGTCCCACACACACTGCCTCTCACTGGGGTACAGACCCACACACACTGACTCTCACTGGGGTACGGGTTCCACTCATACTGACTCTCACTGGGGTACAGTCCCACACACACTGACTCTCACTTGGGTACAGTCCCACACACACTGACTCTCACTGGGGTACAGTTTCACACACACTGAGTTTCACTGAGGTACAGTCCCACACACACTGACTCTCACTGGGGTACGGTCCCACACACACTGACTCTCACTGGGGTACAGTTCCACACACACAGACTCTCACTGGGGTACAATCCCACACACACTGACTCTCACTGGGGTACGGATCCCACACACACTGACTCTCACTGGGGTACAATCCCACACACACTGACTCTCACTGTGGTACAGTCCCACACACACTGACTCTCACTGGGGTACAGTCCCAAACAGACTGACTCTCACTGGGGTACGGGTTCCACACACACTGAATCTCACTGGGGTACAGTCACAAACAGACTGACTCTCACTTGGGTACAGGTTCCACACACACTGACTCTCACTTGGGTACAGGTTCCACACACACTGACTCTCACTTGGGTACAGTTCCACACACACTGACTCTCACTTGGGGACAGTTCCACACACACTGCCTCTCACTGGGGTACAGTCCCACACACACTGACTCTCACTTGGGTACAGGTTCCACACACACTGACTCTCACTTGGGTACAGTTCCACACACACTGACTCTCACTTGGGTACAGTTCCACACACACTGCCTCTCACTGGGGTACAGTCCCACACACACTGACTCTCACTGGGGTACAGTCCCACACACACTGACTCTCACTGGGGTACAGTCCCAAACACTCTGACTCTGATTGGGGAATAATCCCACAGACACTGACTTTCACTTGGGTGCAGTTCCACACACACTGACGCTCACTGGGATACAGTCCCACACACATTGACTCTCACTGGAGTACATTTCCACACACACTGACTCTCACTGGGGCACGGGTCCCACACACACTGACTCTCACTGGAGTACGGTCCCACACACTGACTCTCACTGGGGTATAGTCCCACACATATTGACTCTCACTGGAGTACATTTCCACACACACTGACTCTCACTGGGGCACGGGTCCCACACACTGACTCTCACTGGGGTACAGTCCCACATATTGACTCTCACTGGGGTACAGTCCCACACACTGACTCTCACTGGGGTACAGTCCCACACACATTGACTCTCACTCGGGTACTGTTACACACACACTTACTCTCACTGGGGTACGGATCCCACACACACTGACTCTCACTGTGGTACAGTGTCACACACACTGACTCTCACGAAGGTACAGGTCCCACACACACTGACTCTCACTGGGGTAGAGTCCCACACACACTGACTCTCACTGGGTACAGTTTCACATATATTGACTCTCACTGGGGTTTGGGTTCCACACACACTGACTCTCACTTGGGTACAGTTCCACACACACTGACTCTCACTGGGGTACAGTTCCACACACACTGACTCTCACTGGGGTACAGTCCTACACACACTGACTCTCACTGGGTTACGGGTCCCACACGCACTGACTCTCACTGGGATACAGTCCCACACATACTGACTCTCACTGGGCTACAGTCCCACACACACTGACTCTCACTGGGGTACAGTCCCACACACACTGACTCTCACTGGGGTACAGTTTCACACACACTGAGTTTCACTGAGGTACAGTCCCACACACACTGACTCTCACTGGGGTATGGATCCCATACACACTGACTCTCACTTGGGTACCGTCCCACACACACTGCCTCTCACTGGGGTACAGACCCACACACACTGACTCTCACTTGGGTACAGTCCCACACACACTGACTCTCACTGGGGTACAGTTTCACACACACTGAGTTTCACTGAGGTACAGTCCCACACACACTGACTCTCACTGGGGTACAGTCCGACACACACTGTCTCTCACTGGGGTACAGTTTCACATATACTGACTCTCACTGGGGTACAGTTCCACACACACTGACTCTCACTTGGGTACAGTTCCACACACACTGACTCTCACTGGAGTACAGTTCCACGTATATTGACTCTCACTGGTGTACAGTTCCACACACACTGACTCTCACTGGTGTAGAGTCCCATATACACTGACTCTCACTGGGGTACGAGTCCCACACACACTGACTCTCACTGGGGTACAGTCCCACACACACTGACCCTCACTGGGGTACAGTCCCACACACACTGACTCTCACTGGGGTACAGTGCCACGCACACTGACTCTCACTGGGGTACAGTCCCACACACACTGACTCTCACTGGGGTACAGTTCCACATACATTGACTCTCACTGGGGTACAGTCCCACACACACTGACTCTCACTGGGTTACGGGTCCCACAATCACTGACTCTCACTGGGGTACAGTTCCACACACACAGACTCTCACTGGGGTACAGTGCCACACACACTGACTCTCACTGGGGTACAGTCCCACACACACTGACTCTCACTGGGGTACAGTCCCACACACACTGACCCTCACTGGGGTACAGTCCCACACACACTGACCCTCACTGGGGTACAGTCCCACACACACTGACCCTCACTGGGGTACAGTGCCACGCACACTAACTCTCACTGGGGTACAGTCCCACACACACTGACTCTCACTGGGGTACAGTGCCACGCACACTGACTCTCACTGGGGTACAGTGCCACGCACACTGACTCTCACTGGGGTACAGTGCCACGCACACTGACTCTCACTGGCGTACAGTCCCACACACACTGACCCTCACTGGGGTACAGTCCCACACACACTGACTCTCACTGGGGTACAGTCCCACACACACTGACCCTCACTGGGGTACAGTGCCACGCACACTGAGTCTCACTGGGGTACAGTGCCACGCACACTGACTCTCACTGGGGTACAGTCCCACACACACTGACTCTCACTGGGGTACAGTCCCACACACACTGACTCTCACTGGGGTACAGTTTCACACACACTGACTCTCACTGGGGTACGGTTCCACACACACTGACTCTCACTGGGGTACGGTCCCACACACACTGACTCTCACTGGGGTACGGTCCCACACACACTAAGTCTCACTTGGCTACTGTTACACACACACTTACTCTCACTGGGGTACGGATCCCACACACACTGACTCTCACTGTGGTACAGTGTCACACACACTGACTCTCACGAAGGTAGAGATCCCACACACACTGTCTCTCACTGGTGTATGGATTCCATACACACTGACTCTCACTTGGGTACCGTCCCACACACAATGCCTCTCACTGGGCTACAGTTCCACGTATATTGACTCTCACTGGTGTACAGTTCCACACACACTGACTCTCACTGGTGTAGAGTCCCATATACACTGACTCTCACTGGGGTACAGTTCCACACACACAGACTCTCACTGGGGTACAGTCCCACACACACTGACTCTCACTGGGGTACAGTTCCACATACATTGACTCTCACTGGGGTACAGTCCCACACACACTGACTCTCACTGGGTTACGGGTCCCACAATCACTGACTCTCACTGGGGTACAGTTCCACACACACAGACTCTCACTGGGGTACGGGTCCCACACACACTGACTATCATGGGGGCACGGTTCCCACACACACTGATTCTCACTGGGGTATGGTTCCACAGCCATTGACTCTCACTGGGGTACGGGTCACACACACACTGACACTCACAGGGGTACAGTCCCACACATACTGACTCTCACTGGGGTACAGTGCCACGCACACTGACTCTCACTGGGGTACAGTCCCACACACACTGACCCTCACTGGGGTACAGTGCCACGCACACTGACTCTCACTGGGGTACAGTGCCACACACACTGACTCTCACTGGGGTACGGTTCCACACACACTGACTCTCACTGGGGTACGGTCCCACACACACTGAGTCTCACTCGGCTACTGTTACACACACACTTACTCTCACTGGGGTACGGATCCCACACACACTGACTCTCACTGTGGTACAGTGTCACACACACTGACTCTCACTGGGGTACAGTGCCACGCACACTGACTCTCACTGGTGTAGAGTCCCATATACACTGACTCTCACTGGGGTACAGTTCCACACACACTGACTCTCACTGGGGTATGGTTCCACAGCCATTGACTCTCACTGGGGTACGGGTCCCACACACGCTGACTCTCACTGGGGTATGGATCCCATACACACTGACTCTCACTTGGGTACCGTCCCACACACACTGCCTCTCACTGGGCTACAGTTCCACGTATATTGACTCTCACTGGTGTACAGTTCCACACACACTGACTCTCACTGGTGTAGAGTCCCATATACACTGACTCTCACTGGGGTACAGTTCCACACACACAGACTCTCACTGGGGCACGGTTCCCACACACACTGACTCTCACTGGGGTATGGTTCCACAGCCATTGACTCTCACTGGGGTACGGGTCCCACACACACTGACTCTCACTGGGGTACGAGTCCCATATACACTGACTCTCACTGGGGTACAGTTTCACACACTCTGACCCTCACTGGGGTACCGTCCCACACACACTGACCCTCACTGGGGTACAGTCCCACACACACTGACCCTCACTGGGGTACAGTGCCACGCACACTGACTCTCACTGGGGTACAGTGCCACGCACACTGACTCTCACTGGGGTACAGTCCCACACACACTGACTCTCACTGGGGTACAGTCCCAAACACTCTGACTCTGATTGGGGAATAATCCCACAGACACTGACTCTCACTTGGGTGCAGTTCCACACACATTGACTCTCACTGGAGTACATTTCCACACACACTGACTCTCACTGGGGCACGGGTCCCACACACACTGACTCTCACTGGGGTACGGTCCCACACACTGACTGTCACTGGGGTACAGTCCCACACATATTGACTCTCACTGGAGTACATTTCCACACACACTGACTCTCACTGGGGCACGGGTCCCACACACTGACTCTCACTGGGGTACAGTCCCACATATTGAATCTCACTGGGGTACAGTCCCACACACTGACTCTCACTGGGGTACAGTCCCACACACATTGACTCTCACTCGGGTACTGTTACACACACACTTACTCTCACTGGGGTACGGATCCCACACACACTGACTCTCACTGTGGTACAGTGTCACACACACTGACTCTCACGAAGGTACAGGTCCCACACACACTGACTCTCACTGGGGTAGAGTCCCACACACACTGACTCTCACTTGGTACAGTTTCACATATACTGACTCTCACTGGGGTTTGGGTTCCACACACACTGACTCTCACTGGGGTACAGTTCCACATACATTGACTCTCACTGGGGTACAGTCCCACACACACTGACTCTCACTGGGTTACGGGTCCCACAATCACTGACTCTCACTGTGGTACAGTTCCACACACACAGACTCTCACTGGGGTACGGGTCCCACACACACTGACTATCATGGGGGCACGGTTCCCACACACACTGATTCTCACTGGGGTATGGTTCCACAGCCATTGACTCTCACTGGGGTACGGGTCACACACACACTGACACTCACAGGGGTACAGTCCCACACATACTGACCCTCACTGGGGTACAGTCCCACACACACTGACTCTCACTGGGGTACAGTCCCACACACACTGACCCTCACTGGGGTACAGTGCCACGCACACTGACTCTCAATTGGGTTCAGTGCCACACACACTGACTCTCACTGGGGTACGGTTCCACACACACTGACTCTCACTGGGGTACGGTCCCACACACACTGAGTCTCACTCGGCTACTGTTACACACACACTTACTCTCACTGGGGTACGGATCCCACACACACTGACTCTCACTGTGGTACAGTGTCACACACACTGACTCTCACGAAGGTAGAGATCCCACACACACTGACTCTCACTGGGGTATGGATCCCATACACACTGACTCTCACTTGGGTACCGTCCCACACACACTGCCTCTCACTGGGCTACATGTTCCACGTATATTGACTCTCACTGGTGTACAGTTCCAAACACACTGACTCTCACTGGTGTAGAGTCCCATATACACTGACTCTCACTGGGGTACAGTTCCACACACACAGACTCTCACTGGGGCACGGTTCCCACACACACTGACTCTCACTGGGGTATGGTTCCACAGCCATTGACTCTCACTGGGGTACGGGTCCCACACACGCTGACTCTCACTGGGGTATGGATCCCAGACACACTGACTCTCACTTGGGTACCGTCCCACACACACTGCCTCTCACTGGGCTACAGTTCCACGTATATTGACTCTCACTGGTGTACAGTTCTACACACACTGACTCTCACTGGTGTAGAGTCCCATATACACTGACTCTCACTGGGGTACAGTTCCACACACACAGACTCTCACTGGGGCACGGTTCCCACACACACTGACTCTCACTGGGGTATGGTTCCACAGCCATTGACTCTCACTGGGGTACGGGTCCCACACACACTGACTCTCACTGGGGTACGAGTCCCACACACACTGACTCTCACTGGGGTACAGTTTCACACACTCTGACCCTCACTGGGGTACCGTCCCACACACACTGACCCTCACTGGGGTACAGTCCCACACACACTGACCCTCACTGGGGTACAGTGCCACGCACACTGACTCTCACTGGGGTACAGTGCCACGCACACTGACTCTCACTGGGGTACAGTCCCACACACACTGACCCTCACTGGGGTACAGTCCCACACACACTGACTCTCACTGGGGTACACTGCCACGCACACTGACTCTCACTGGGGTACAGTCCCAAACACACTGACTCTCACTGGGGTACAGTTCCACATGCATTGACTCTCACTGGGGTACAGTCCCACACACACTGACTCTCACTGGGTTACGGGTCCCACAATCACTGACTCTCACTGGGGTACAGTTCCACACACACAGACTCTCACTGGGGTACAGTGCCACACACACTGACTCTCACTGGGGTAGAGTCCCACACACACTGACTCTCACTTGGTACAGTTTCACATATACTGACTCTCACTGGGGTTTGGGTTCCACACACACTGACTCTCACTGGGGTACAGTTCCACATACATTGACTCTCACTGGGGTACAGTCCCACACACACTGACTCTCACTGGGTTACGGGTCCCACAATCACTGACTCTCACTGTGGTACAGTTCCACACACACAGACTCTCACTGGGGTACGGGTCCCACACACACTGACTATCATGGGGGCACGGTTCCCACACACACTGATTCTCACTGGGGTATGGTTCCACAGCCATTGACTCTCACTGGGGTACGGGTCACACACACACTGACACTCACAGGGGTACAGTCCCACACATACTGACCCTCACTGGGGTACAGTCCCACACACACTGACTCTCACTGGGGTACAGTCCCACACACACTGACCCTCACTGGGGTACAGTGCCACGCACACTGACTCTCAATTGGGTTCAGTGCCACACACACTGACTCTCACTGGGGTACGGTTCCACACACACTGACTCTCACTGGGGTACGGTCCCACACACACTGAGTCTCACTCGGCTACTGTTACACACACACTTACTCTCACTGGGGTACGGATCCCACACACACTGACTCTCACTGTGGTACAGTGTCACACACACTGACTCTCACGAAGGTAGAGATCCCACACACACTGACTCTCACTGGGGTATGGATCCCATACACACTGACTCTCACTTGGGTACCGTCCCACACACACTGCCTCTCACTGGGCTACATGTTCCACGTATATTGACTCTCACTGGTGTACAGTTCCAAACACACTGACTCTCACTGGTGTAGAGTCCCATATACACTGACTCTCACTGGGGTACAGTTCCACACACACAGACTCTCACTGGGGCACGGTTCCCACACACACTGACTCTCACTGGGGTATGGTTCCACAGCCATTGACTCTCACTGGGGTACGGGTCCCACACACGCTGACTCTCACTGGGGTATGGATCCCAGACACACTGACTCTCACTTGGGTACCGTCCCACACACACTGCCTCTCACTGGGCTACAGTTCCACGTATATTGACTCTCACTGGTGTACAGTTCTACACACACTGACTCTCACTGGTGTAGAGTCCCATATACACTGACTCTCACTGGGGTACAGTTCCACACACACAGACTCTCACTGGGGCACGGTTCCCACACACACTGACTCTCACTGGGGTATGGTTCCACAGCCATTGACTCTCACTGGGGTACGGGTCCCACACACACTGACTCTCACTGGGGTACGAGTCCCACACACACTGACTCTCACTGGGGTACAGTTTCACACACTCTGACCCTCACTGAGGTACCGTCCCACACACACTGACCCTCACTGGGGTACAGTCCCACACACACTGACCCTCACTGGGGTACAGTGCCACGCACACTGACTCTCACTGGGGTACAGTGCCACGCACACTGACTCTCACTGGGGTACAGTCCCACACACACTGACCCTCACTGGGGTACAGTCCCACACACACTGACTCTCACTGGGGTACACTGCCACGCACACTGACTCTCACTGGGGTACAGTCCCAAACACACTGACTCTCACTGGGGTACAGTTCCACATGCATTGACTCTCACTGGGGTACAGTCCCACACACACTGACTCTCACTGGGTTACGGGTCCCACAATCACTGACTCTCACTGGGGTACAGTTCCACACACACAGACTCTCACTGGGGTACAGTGCCACACACACTGACTCTCACTGGGGTACAGTCCCACACACACTGACTCTCACTGGGGTACAGTGCCACGCACACTGACTCTCACTGGGGTACAGTCCCACACACACTGACCCTCACTGGGGTACAGTCCCACACACACTGACCCTCACTGGGGTACAGTCCCACACACACTGACCCTCACTGGGGTACAGTCCCACACACACTGACCCTCACTGGGGTACAGTGCCACGCACACTGACTCTCACTGGGGTACAGTGCCACGCACACTGACTCTCACTGGGGTACAGTCCCACACACACTGACTCTCACTGGGGTACAGTGCCACGCACACTGACTCTCACTGGGGTACAGTGCCACGCACACTGACTCTCACTGGGGTACAGTGCCACGCACACTGACTCTCACTGGCGTACAGTCCCACACACACTGACCCTCACTGGGGTACAGTCCCACACACACTGACTCTCACTGGGATACAGTCCCACACACACTGACCCTCACTGGGGTACAGTGCCACGCACACTGAGTCTCACTGGGGTACGGTTCCACACACACTGACTCTCACGAAGGTAGAGATCCCACACACACTGACTCTCACTGGGGTACAGTCCCAAACAGACTGACTCTCACTGGGGTACGGGTTCCACACACACTGACTCTCACTGGAGTACAGTTCCACACACACTGACTCTCACTTGGGTACAGTTCCACACACACTGACTCTCACTGGGGTACAGTCCCACACACACTGACTCTCACTGGGGTACAGTTCCACATACATTGACTCTCACTGGGGTACAGTCCCACACACACTGACTCTCACTGGGTTACGGGTCCCACAATCACTGACTCTCACTGGGGTACAGTTCCACACACACAGACTCTCACTGGGGTACGGGTCCCACACACACTGACTATCATGGGGGCACGGTTCCCACACACACTGATTCTCACTGGGGTATGGTTCCACACACACTGACTATCATGGGGGCACGGTTCCCACACACACTGACCCTCACTGGGGTACAGTCCCGCACACACTGACCCTCACTGGGGTACAGTCCCACACACACTGACCCTCACTGGGGTACAGTCCCACACACACTGACTCTCACTGGGGTACAGTGCCACGCACACTGACTCTCACTGGGGTACAGTCCCACACACACTGACCCTCACTGGGGTACAGTCCCACACACACTGACCCTCACTGGGGTACAGTCCCACACACACTGACCCTCACTGGGGTACAGTCCCACACACACTGACCCTCACTGGGGTACAGTGCCACGCACACTGACTCTCACTGGGGTACAGTGCCACGCACACTGACTCTCACTGGGGTACAGTGCCACGCACACTGAGTCTCACTGGGGTACGGTTCCACACACACTGACTCTCACGAAGGTAGAGATCCCACACACACTGACTCTCACTGGGGTACAGTCCCAAACAGACTGACTCTCACTGGGGTACGGGTTCCACACACACTGACTCTCACTGGAGTACAGTTCCACACACACTGACTCTCACTTGGGTACAGTTCCACACACACTGACTCTCACTGGGGTACAGTCCCACACACACTGACTCTCACTGGGGTACAGTTCCACATACATTGACTCTCACTGGGGTACAGTCCCACACACACTGACTCTCACTGGAGTACAGTTCCACACACACTGACTCTCACTGGGGTACAGTCCCACACACACTGACTCTCACTGGGTTACGGGTCCCACAATCACTGACTCTCACTGGGGTACAGTTCCACACACACAGACTCTCACTGGGGTACGGGTCCCACACACACTGACTATCATGGGGGCACGGTTCCCACACACACTGATTCTCACTGGGGTATGGTTCCACAGCCATTGACTCTCACTGGGGTACGGGTCACACACACACTGACACTCACAGGGGTACAGTCCCACACACACTGACTCTCACTCGGCTACTGTCACACACACACTTACTCTCACTGGGGTACGGATCCCACACACACTGACTCTCACTGTGGTACAGTGTCACACAAACTGCCTCTCACTGGGGTACAGATCCCACACACACTGACTCTCACTGGGGTACAGTCCCAAACAGACTGACTCTCACTGGGGTACGGGTTCCACACACACTGACTCTCACTGGAGTACAGTCCCAAACAGACTGACTCTCACTGGGGTACGGGTTCCACACACACTGAATCTCACTGGGGTACAGTCCCAAACAGACTGACTCTCACTGGGGTACAGTCCCACACACACTGACTCTCACTGGGGTACAGTGCCACGCACACTGACTCTCACTGGGGTACAGTCCCACACACACTGACCCTCACTGGGGTACAGTCCCACACACACTGACCCTCACTGGGGTACAGTCCCACACACACTGACCCTCACTGGGGTACAGTCCCACACACACTGACCCTCACTGGGTTACGGGTCCCACGATCACTGACTCTCACTGGGGTACAGTTCCACACACACAGACTCTCACTGGGGTACGGGTCCCACACACACTGACTATCATGGGGGCACGGGTTCCCACACACACTGACTCTCACTGGGGTATGGTTCCACAGCCATTGACTCTCACTGGGGTACGGGTCACACACACACTGACACTCACTTGGATACAGTTCCACACACACTGACTCTCACTTGGGTACAGTTCCACACACACTGACTCTCACTGGGGTACAGTTCCCCAGACACTGACTCTCATGAGGTAAGGGTCCCACACACACTGACTCTCACTGGGGTATGGTCCCACACACACTGACTCTTACTGGTGGACATGTTCCACAAACATTGAGTTTCACTGGGGTACAGTCTCAAACACTCTGACTCTGACTGGGGAATAATCCCACAGACACTGACTCTCACTGGGGTGCAGTTCCACACACACTGACTCTCTCTGGGTGACGAGTCCCACACACACTGACTCTCACTGGGATACAGTCCCACACACACTGACTCTCACTGGGGCACGGGTCCCACACACACTGACTCTCACTGGGGTACCGTCCCACACACTGACTCTCACTGGGGTACAGTCCCACACATATTGACTCTCACTGGAGTACATTTCCACAGACACTGACTCTCACTGGGGTACAGTCCCACATACACTGACTCTCACTGGGGTACAGTCCCACATACACTGACTCTCACTCGGGTACTATTACACACACACTGATTCTCACTGGGTTACGGATCCCACACACACTGACTCTCACTGGGGTATGGTTCCACAGCCATTGACTCTCACTGGGGTACGGGTCCCACACACACTGACTCTCACTGGAGTAATGTTCCAGATACCCATACTCTCGCTGTGGTACAGACCCACATACTCTCACTGGGATACAGTTCCACAAACACTGACTCTCACTGGGGTACAGTTCCACACACACTGACTCTCACTGCGGTACAGTTCCACACACACTGACTCTCACTGGGGTACAGTCCCACATACACTGACTCTCACTGGGGTGCAGTTCCACACACACTGACTCTCTCTGGGTGACGAGTCCCACACACACTGACTCTCACTGGGATGCAGTCCCACACACATTGAATCTCACTGGGGCATGGGTCCCACACACACTGACTCTCACTGGGGTTCTGTCCCACACACTGACTCTCACTGGGGTGCAGTCCCACACATATTGACTCTCACTGGAGTACATTTCCACACACACTGACTCTTACTGGGGCACGGGTCCCACACACTGACTCTCACTGGGGTACAGTCCCACATATTGACTCTCACTGGGGTACAGTCCCACACACTGACTCTCACTGGGGTACTGTCCCACACACTGACTCTCACTGGGGTACAGTCCCACACATATTGACTCTCACTGGAGTACATTTCCACACACACTGACTCTCACTGGGGCACGGGTCCCACACACTGACTCTCACTCAGGTACTGTTACACACACACTTACTCTCACTGGGGTACAGTCCCACACAAACTGACACTCAGTGTGGTACAGTGTCACACACACTGACTCTCACTGGGTTACGGGTCCCACAATCACTGACTCTCACTGGGGTACAGTTCCACACACACAGACTCTCACTGGGGTACGGATCCCACACACACTGACTATCATGGGGACACGGTTCCCACACACACTGACTCTCACTGGGGTATGGTTCCACAGCCATTGACTCTCACTGGGGTACGGGTCACACACACACTGACACTCACTCGGGTGCAGTCCCACACACACTGACTCTCACTGGGATACGGTTCCACACACACTGACTCTCACTCTGGTACAGTCCCACACACACTGACTCTCACTGAGGTACAGTTCCCCAGACACTGACTCTCATGAGGTAAGGGTCCCACACACACTGACTCTCACTGGGGTATGGTCCCATACACACTGACTCTCACTGGGGTACGGGTTCCACAAACATTGAGTTTCACTGGGGTACTGTCCCAAACACTCTGACTCTGACTGGGGTACGGGTCCCACACACACTGACTCTCACTGGGGTACGGGTCCCACGCACACTGACTCTCACTGGGTGACGAGTCCCACATACACTGACTCTCACTGGGGTACAGTCCCACACACACTGACTCTCACTGGGGTACAGTGCCACACACACTGACTCTCACTGGGGTATAGTTTCGCACACACTGACTCTCACTTGGATACAGTCCCACACACATTGACTCTCACTGGAGTACATTTCCACACACACTGACTCTCACTGGGGTACGGTCCCACACACTGACTCTCACTGGGGTACTGTCCCACACACTGACTCTCACTGGGGTACAGTCCCACACACACTGACTCTCACTCTGGTACAGTCCCACACACACTGACTCTCACTGGGGTACAGTTCCCCAGACACTGACTCTCATGAAGTAAGGGTCCCACACACACTGACTCTCACTGGGGTACGGTTCCACACTCACTGACTCTCACTCTGGTACAGTCCCACACACACTGACTCTCACTGGGGTACAGTTCCCCAGACACTGACTCTCATGAGGTAGGGGTTCCACACACACTGACTCTCACTGGGGTACAGTTCCACACACACAGACTCTCACTGGGGCACGGTTCCCACACACACTGACTCTCACTGGGGTGCACTTCCACACACACTGAGTTTCACTGGGGTACGGGTCCCACACACACTGACTCTCACTGGAGTACAGGTCCACATACACTGACTCTCACTGGGGTACGGTTCCCACACACACTGACTCTCACTGGGTGACGAGTCCCACACACACTGGCTCTCACTGGGGTACAGTCCCACACACACTGACTCTCACTGGGTACAGTCCCACACACTGACTCTCACTGGGGTATAGTTTCGCACACACTGATTCTCACTGGGGTACAGTCCCACACACATTGACTCTCACTGGAGTACATTTCCACACACACTGACTCTCACTGGGGCACGGGTCCCACACACACTGACTCTCACTGGGGTACGGTCCCACACACTGACTCTCACTGGGGTACTGTCCCACACACTGACTCTCACTGGGGTGCAGTCCCACACATATTGACTCTCACTGGAGTACATTTGCACACACACTGACTCTCACTGGGGTACAGTCCCACATACACTGACTCTCACTGGGGTACAGTCCCACATACACTGACTCTCACTCGGGTACTATTACACACACATTGATTCTCACTGGGTTACGGATCCCACACACACTGACTCTCACTGGGGTACAGTTCCACACGCTGACTCTCACTGGGGTACGGGTCCCCCACACACTGACTCTCACTGGGGTACAGTTCCACACACACTGACACTCACTGGGGTACAGTCCCACACACACTGACTCTCACTTAGGTACAGTCCCACACACACTGACTCTCACTGGGGTACAGTCCCACACACATTGACTCTCACTGGGGTACAGTCCCACACACATTGACTCTCACTGGGGTACAGTCCCACACACACTGACTCTCACTTAGGTACAGTCCCACACACACTGACTCACTGCATTTAAGAACATTAGAACATAAGAATTAGGAACAGGAGTAGGCCATCTAGCCCCTCGAGCCTGCTCCGCCATTCAACAAGATCATGGCTGATCTGGCCGTGGACTCAGCTCCACTTACCCGCCCACTCCCGGTAACCCTTAATTCCCTTATTGGTTAAAAATCTATCTATCTGTGATTTGAATACATTCAATGAGCTAGCCTCAACTGCTTCCTTGGGCCGAGAATTCCACAGATTCACAACCCTCTGGGAGAAGAAATTCTTTCTCAACTCGGTTTTAAATTGGCTCCCAATGTATTTTGAGGCTGTGCCCCCTAGTTCTAGTCTCCCCAACCAGTGGAAACAACCTCTCTGCTTCTATCTTGTCTATCCCTTTCATTATTTTAAATGTTTCTTTCAGATCACTCCTCATCCTTCTGAACTCCAACGAGTAAAGACCCAGTCTAATCATAAGGTAATCCCCTCATCTCCGGAATCAGCCGAGTGAATCGTCTCTGTACCCCCTCCAAAGCTAGTATATCCTTCCTTAAGTAAAGTGACCAAAACTGCACGCAGTACTCCAGGTGTGGCCTCACCAATACCCTGTACAGTTGCAGCAGGACCTCCCTGCTTTTGTACTCCATCCCTCTCGCAATGAAGGCCAACATTCCATTCGCCTTCCTGATTACCTGCTGCACCTGCAAACTAACTTTTTGGGATTCATGCACAAGGACCCCCAGGTCCCTCTGCACCTCAGCATGTTGTAATTTCTCCCCATTCAAATAATATTCCCTTTCACTGTTTTTTTTTCCAAGGTGGATGACCTCACATTTTCCGACATTGTTTTCCATCTGCCAAACCTTAGCCCATTCGCTTAACCTATCTAAATCTCTTTGCAGCCTCTCTGTGTCCTCCACACAACCCACTAATGTTTGTGTCATCTCCAAATTTTGTTACACTACACTCTGTCCCCTCTTCCAGGTCATCTATATATATTGTAAACAGTTGTGGTCCCAGCACCGATCCCTGTGGCACACCACTAACCACCGATTTCCAACCCGAAAAGGACCCATTTATCCCGACTCTCTGCTTTCTGTTAGCCAGCCAATTCTCTATCCATGCTAATACATTTCCTCTGACTCCGCATACCTTTATCTTCTGCAGTAACCTTTTGTGTGGCACCTTATCGAATGCCTCTTGGAAATCTAAATACACTACATCCATCGGTACACCTCTATCCACCATGCTCGTTATATCCTCAAAGAATTCCAGTAAATTAGTTAAACATGATTTCCCCTTCATGAATCCATGCTGCGTCTGCTTGATTGCACTATTCCTATCTTGATGTCCGGCTATTTCTTCCTTAATGATAGCTTCAAGCATTTTCCCCACTACAGATGTTAAACTAACTGGCCTATAGTTACCTGCCTTTTGTCTGCCCCCTTTTTTAAACAGAGCCGTTACATTAGCTGCTTTCCAATCCGCTGGTACCTCCCAGAGTCCAGAGAATTTTGGTAGATTATAACGAATGCATCTGCTATAACTTCCGCCATCTCTGTTAATACCCTAGGATGCATTTCATCAGGACCAGGGGATTTGTCTACCTTGCGTCCCATTAGCCTGTCCAGCACTAACCCCCTAGTGATAGTGATTATCTCAAGGTCCTCCCTTCCCACATTCCTGTGACCAGCAATTTTTGGCATGGTTTTTGTGTCTTCCACTGTGAAGACCGAAGCAAAATAATTGTTTAAGGTCTCAGCCATTTCCACATTTCCCATTATTAAATCCCCCTTCTCATCTTCTAAGGGACCAACATTTACTTTAGTCACTCTTTTCCGTTTTATATATCGGTAAAAGCTTTTACTGTCTGTTTTTATATTTTGCACAAGTTTACTTTCGTAATCTATCTTTCCTTTCTTTATTACTTTCTTAGTCATTCTTTGCTGTCGTTTAAAATTTTCCCAATCTTCTAGTTTTCCACTAACCTTGGCCACCTTATACGCATTGGTTTTTAATTTGATACTCTCCTTAATTTCCCTGGTTATCCACGGCTGGTTATCCCTTCTCTTACCACCCTTCTTTTTCACTGGAATATATTTTTGTTGAGCACTATGAAAGAGCTCCTTAAAAGTCCTGCAATGTTCCTCAATTGTGCCACCGTTTAGTCTGTGTTTCCAGTCTACTTTAGCCAACTCTGCCCTCATCCCACTGTAGTCCCCTTTGTTTAAGCATAGTACGCTCGTTTGAGACACTACTTCCTCACCCTCAATCTCTATTACAAATTCAACCATACTGTGATCACTCATTCTGAGAGGGTCTTTTACAAGAAGATTGTTTATTATTCCTATCCCATTACACAGGACCAGATCGTAGATAGCTTGCTCCCTTGTATGTTCTGTAACATACTGTTCTAAGAAACAATCCCGTATGCATTCTATGAATTCTTCCTCAAGGCTACCCTGTGCAATTTGGTTTGACCAATCGATATGTAGGTTAAAATCCCCCATGATTACTGCCATTCCTTTTTCACATACCTCCTTTACTCCCTTGATTATTGCCTGCCCCACCGTGAAGTTATTATTTGGGGGTCAATAAACTACGTCCACCAGTGACTTTTCCCCTTACTATCTCTAATCTCCACCCACAATGATTCAACATTTTGTTCATTAGAGCCAAAAGCGTCTGCCCTGATATCATCCTTTATTAACAGAGCTACCCGACCTCCTTTCACTTCTTGTCTATCTTTCCGAATTGTCAGATACCCCTGTATGTTTAATTCCCAGTCTTGGCCACCCTCCAACCACGTTTCTGTAATGGCCGCCAAATCATACCCATTTGTAATTGTGCCGTCAACTCATTTACTTTATTTCGAATGCTGCGTGCGTTTAGGTAGAGTGTTTTAATACTAGTTTTTAAAGCATGATTTTTAGTTTTGACCCCTCCTGCAGCCCCTATATATTCATACATATTGTCCCTTCCTATCACCTTGTGATTTACACTTACCCCAGTGCTACTCTGCTCTGTTGCCTCCTGCCTTTTGCATTCTTTCTTGGGGTCCTGTTCATCTGAGCTCTCACCCACTCTAACTAGCTCAGAGCCCTCTCCTGGGTTCCGAATACTCCTTGCATTGAGGCACCGAGATTTCATGCTTGCCTTTTTATTACACCTTGACCCTTTAGAATTTTGCTGTACAGTGGCCCTTTTTGTTTTTTGCCTTGCTTTTCTCTAACATAAGATAAGAACATAACATAAGAATTAGGAACAGGAGTAGGCCATCTAGCCCCTCGAGCCTGCTCCACCACTCAACAAGATCATGGCTGATCTGGCCGTGGACTCAGCTCCACTTACCCGCCCGCTCTCCATAACCGTTAATTCCCTTATTGGTTAAAAATCTATCTATCTGTGACTTGAATACATTCAATGAGCTAGCCTCAACTGCTTCCTTGGGCAGAGAATTCCACAGATTCACAACCCTCTGGGAGAAGAAATACCTTCTCAACTCGGTTTTAAATTGGCTCCCCCATATTTTGAGGCTGTGCCCCCTAGTTCTAGTCTCCCCGACCAGTGGAAACAACCTCTCTGCCTCTATCTTGTCTATCCCTTTCATTATTTTAAATGTTTCTATAAGATCACGCCTCATCCTACTTAACTCCAACGAGTAAAGACCCAGTCTACTCAATCTATCATCATAAGGTAACCCCCTCACCTCCGGAATCAGCCTAGTGAATCGTCTCTGTTCCCCCTCCAAAGCCAGTATATCCTTCCTTAAGTAAGGTGACCAAAACTGCACGCAGTACACCAGGTGCGGCCTCACCAATACCCTATACAGTTGCAGAAGGACCTCCCTGCTTTTGTACTCCATCCCTCTCGCAATGAAGGCCAACATTCCATTCGCCTTCCTGATTACCCGCTGCACCTGCAAACTAACTTTTTGGGATTCATGCACAAGGACCCCCAGGTCCCTCTGCACCTCAGCATGTTGTAATTTCTCCCCATTCAAATAATATTCCCTTTCACTGTTTTTTTTCCCAATGTGGATGACCTCACACTTTCCGACATTGTATTCCATCTGCCAAACCTTAGCCCATTCGCTTAACCTATCTAAATCTCTTTGCAGCCTCTCTGTGTTCTCTACACAACCCGCTTTCCCACTAATCTTTGTGTCATCTGCAAATGTTGTTACACTACACTCTGTCCCCTCTTCCAGGTCATCTATGTATATTGTAAACAGTTGTGGTCCCAGCACCGATCCCTGTGGCACACCACTAACCACCGATTTCCAACCCGAAAAGGACCCATTTATCCCAACTCTCTGCTTTCTGTTAGCCAGCCAATTCTCTATCCACGCTAATACATTTCCACTGACCCCGCGTACCTTTATCTTCTGCGGTAACCTTTTGTGTGGCACCTTATCGAATGCCTTTTGAAAATCTAAATACACCACATCCATCGGTACACCTCTATCCACCATGCTCGTTATATCCTCAAAGAATTCCAGTAAATTAGTTAAACATGATTTCTCCTTCATGAATCCATGTTGCGTCTGCTTGATTGCACTATTCCTATCGAGATGTCCGGCTATTTCTTCCTTAATGATAGTTTCAAGCATTTTCCCCACTACAGATGTTAAACTAACCGGCCTATAGTTACCTGCCTTTTGTCTGCCCCCCCCTTTTAAACAGAGGCGTTACATTAGCTGCTTTCCAATCCGCTGGTACCTCCCCAGAGTCCAGAGAATTTTGGTAGAGTATAATGAATGCATCTGCTATAACTTCCGCCATCTCTTTTAATACCCTGGGATGCATTTCATCAGGACCAGGGGACTTGTCTACCTTGAGTCCCATTAGCCTGTCCAGCACTACCCCCCTCGTGATAGTGATTGTCTCCAGGTCCTCCATTCCCACAATCCTGTGACCAGCAATTTCTGGCATGGTTTCTGTGAAGCAAAATAATTGTTTAAGGTCGCAGCCATTTCTACATTTACCATTACCTTTCTCATCTTCTAAGGGACCAACATTTACTTTCATCACTCTTTTCCGTTTTATGTATCTGTAAAAGCTTTTACTATCCGTTTTTATGTTTTGCGCAAGTTTTACTTCGTAATCTATCTTTCCTTTCTTTATTGCTTTCTTAGTCATTCTTTGTTGTCGTTTAAAATTTTCCCAATCTTCTAGTTTCCCACTAACCTTGGCCACCTTATACGCATTGGTTTTTAATTTGATACTCTCCTTAATTTCCTTGGTTATCCACGGCTGATTATCCCTTCTCTTACCGCCCTTTTTCATTGGAATATATTTTTGTTGCGCACTATGAAAGAGCTCCTTAAAAGTCCTCCACTGTTCCTCAATTGTGCCACCGTTTAGTCTGTGTTTCCAGTCTACTTTAGCCAACTCTGCCCTCATCCCACTGTAGTCCCCTTTGTTTAAGCATAGTACGCTCGTTTGAGACACTACTTCCTCACCCTCAATCTGTATTACAAATTCAACCATACTGTGATCACTCATTCAGAGAGGATCTTTTACTAGGAGATCGTTTATTATTCCTGTCCCATTACACAGGACCAGATCTAAGATAGCTTGCTCCCTTGTAGGTTCTGTAACATACTGTTCTAAGAAACAATCCCGTATGCATTCTATGAATTCCTCCTCCAGGCTACCCCGTGCGATTTGATTTGACCAATCGATATGTTTGTTAAAATCCCCCATGATTACTGCCATTCCTTTTTCACATGCCTCCATTATTCCCTTGATTATTGCCCGCCCCACCTTGAAGTTATTATTTGGGGGCCTATAAACTACGCTCACCAGTGACTTTTTCCCCTTATTATCTCTAATCTCCATTTGAATCCCTCCCTGCTGCACCACTGCTCAAGCCACGTATTCATCTGCGCTATCCTGCAATTCCTACTCTGACTAGCACGTGGCACTGGTAGAAATCCTGAGATTACTACTTTTGAAGTCCTACGTTTTCCCCTTACTATCTCTGCCCTCCACTTTTACTCATCTCCTTTCTGTCTTTTGCTTCTGTCTCCATTTTGTCTCCCTCTGTCTCCCTGCATTGGTTCCCATCCCACTGCCATATAAGTTTAACTCCTCCCCAACAGCACTAGCAAACACTCCCCCTAGGACATTGGTTCCGGTCCTGCCCAGGTGCAGACCGTCCGGTTTGTACTGGTCCCACCTCCTCCAGAACCGGTTCCAATGCCCCAGGAATTTGAATCCCTCCCTGCTGCACCACTGCTCAAGCCACGTATTCATCTGCACTATCCTGCAATTCCTACTCTGACTATCACGTGGCACTGGTAGCAATCCCGAGATTACTACTTTTGAAGTCCTACGTTTTAATTTAGCTCCTAGCTCCTTAAATTCGTCTCGTAGGACCTCATCCCTTTTTTTACCTATGTCGTTGGTACCAATGTGCACCACGACAACTGGCTGTTCACCCTCCCTTTTTGTACTCCATCCCTCTCACAATGAAGGCCAACATTGCATTCGCCTTCCTGATTACCTGCTGCACCTGCAAACTAACTTTTTGGGATTCATGCACAAGGACCCCCAGGTCCCTCTGCATCGCAGCATGTTGTAATTTCTCCCCATTCAAATAATATTCCCTTTTTCTGTTTTTTTTTCCCCAAGGTGGATGACCTCACATTTTCCGACATTGTATTGCATTTGCCAAAGCTTAGCCCATTCGCTTAACCTATCTAAATCATTTAGCAGCCTCTCTGTGTCCTCGACACAACCCACTTTCCCACTAATCTTTGTGTCATCTGCAAATTTTGTTACACTACACTCTGTCCCTTCTTCCAGGTCATCTATGTATATTGTAAACAGTTGTGGTCCCAGCACCGATCCCTGTGGCACACCACTAACCACCGATTTCCAACCCGAAAAGGACCCATTTATCCCGACTCTCTGCTTTCTGTTAGCCAGCCAATTCTCGATCCATGCTAATACATTTTCTCTGACTCCGTGTACCTTTATCTTCTGCAGTAACCTTTTGTGTGGCATCTTATCGAATGCCTTTTGGAAATCCAAATACACCACATCCATCGGTACACCTCTCTCCACCATGCTCGTTATATCCTCAAAGAATTCCAGTAAATTAGTTAAACATGATTTCCCCTTCATGAATCCATGTTGCGTCTGCTTGATTGCACTATTCCTATCTAGATGTCCCGCTATTTCTTCCTTAATGATAGCTTCAAGCATTTTCCCCACTACAGATGTTAAACTAACTGGCCTATAGTTACCTGCCTTTTGTCTGCCCCCTTTTTTAAACAGAGGCGTTACATTAGCTGCTTTCCAATCCGCTGGTACCTCCCCAGAGTCCAGAAAATGTTGGTAGATTATAACGAATGCATCTGCTATAACTTCCGCCATTTCTTTGGGGTCACTCACGTACTGACTCTCACTGGGGTACAGTTTCACACACACTGACTCTCACTGGGGTACAGTCCCACACACACTGACTCTCACTGGGGTACAGTCCCACACACACTGACTCTCACTGGGGTACAGTTCCACACACACAGACTCTCACTGGGGTACAGTTCCACACACACTGACTCTCACTGGGGTACAGTCCCACACACACTGACTCTCACTGGGGTACAGTCCCACACACACTGACTCTCACTGGGGTACAGTTCCACACACACTGACTCTCACTGGGGTACAGTTCCACACACACAGACTCTCACTGGGGTACAGTCCCACACACACTGACTCTCACTGGGGTACAGTTCCACACACACTGACTCTCACTGGGGTACAGTTTCACACACACTGACTCTCACTGGGGTACAGTCCCACACACACTGACTCTCACTGGGGTACAGTTCCACACACACTGACTCTCACTGGGGTACAGTTCCACACACACAGACTCTCACTGGGGTACAGTTCCACACACACTGACACTCACTGGGGTACAGTTCCACACACACTGACTCTCACTGGGGTACAGTTCCACACACACTGACTCTCACGGGTACAGTTCCACACACACTGACTCTCACTGGGGTATGAGTCACACACACACTGATTCTCACTGGGGTACAGTTCCACACACACTGACTCTCACTGGGGTAAAGGCCGACATACTGACTCTCACTGGATGCAGCTCCACACACACTGACTCTCACTGGGGTACGGTTACACAAACACTGGTTCATTGGGGTATGGTTCCACACACACTGACTGTCACTGGGACACAGTTCCCCCACACACTGACTCTCACTGGGGGACAGTCCCACACACACTGACTCTCACTAGGATACAGTCACACATACTGACTCTCACTGGAGTATGGGTCCCACACACATTGATTCTCACTGGGGTACAGTCCCACACACACTGACTCTCTCTGGGGTACAGTTCCACACACACTGACTCTCACTGGGGTACGGGTCCAACACACACTGACTCTCACTGGGGTACAGTCCCACACACACTGACTCTCACTGGGGTACAGTCCCACACACACTGACTCTCACTGGGGTACAGTCCCACACACACTGACTCTCACTGGGGTACAGTCCCACACATACTGACTCTCACTGGGGCACAGTCCCACACACACTGGCTCTCACTGGGGTACGGGTTCCACACACCCTGACTCTCACTGGGGTACGGGTTCCACACACCCTGACTCTCACTGGGGTACGGGTTCCACACACCCTGACTCTCACTGGGGTACAGTCCCACACACACTGACTCTCACTGGGGTACAGTCCCACACACCCTGACTCTCACTGGGGTACAGTTCTAGTCTTGGAGCTTTCAATATGGAGATTGATAGATATTTGCTGGCTGCAAGGCTGTCGGGTGATCTGGAGCAAAGCGGGGGTGAGTGGGATTAATTACTGATCAGCTGTGGTCTAATTGGATGGCGGGTAAGGTCAATATAGTGAATGGCCTCCTGTTCACAACGCTCCCAGCTTCACAGCGGCTGCAATCTGCTCTCTCTGTACAGGCTGTGAATCGGACTGGCCATTCGGCCCATTCATTGCCTGTTGGTGCTAATCCCCCACACGAGCAGTTTCCGAATCCGTGGTGCCCCCATTCCAACACCCCCTCTCTACTCTTCCCATCATTGTTGACCTGGGCGCTGCTTCACTTCCAATCCCCAGCCTTCCTTTACACGGCCTCTCGACCCTCGCTGAAACAAATCTCTCCTGCTCTGTCCTAAATCTCCTGCATTTAGCCTTGTATCTGTGCCGCTCATCCTGGATCGCCAATCACGGCGACATTCGAAATGTGCTTCACTGCCAATGGCCATTGATGGGGTTCACTGCCCATGGCCATTGATGGGGGTCACTGCTCATGGCCATTGATGGGGGTCACTGTCAATGGCCAATGATGGGGGTCACTGTCACTGGCCAATGATGGGGGTCACTGCTCATGGCCATTGGTGGGGTTCACTGCCAATGGCCATTGATGGGGGTCACTGTCAATGGCCAATGATGGGGGTCACTGTCACTGGCCAATGATGGGGGTCACTGCTCATGGCCATTGGTGGGGTTCACTGCCAATGGCCATTGATGGGGGTCACTGTCAATGGCCAATGATGGGGTTCACTGATCATGGCCACTGGTGGGGTTCACTGCTAATGGCCATTAATGGGGTTCACTGCCAATGGCCATTGATGGGGTTCACTGCCAATGGCCATTGATGAGGTTCACTGCTAATGGCCATTGATGGGGGTCACTGCCAATGGCCATTGATGGGAGTCACTGCCAATGGCCATTGATGGGGTTCACTGCCAATGGCCATTGATGGGGGTCACAGCCAATAGCCATTGATGGGGTTCACTGCCAATGGCCATTGATGGGGTTCACTGCCAATGGCCTTTGATGGGGTTCACTGCCAATTGCCATTGATGGGTATCACTGCCAATGGCCATTGATGGGATTCACTGCCAATGGCCATTGATGGGGTTCACTGCCAATTGCCATTGATGGGATTCAGTGCCAATGGCCATTGATGGGGTTTACGGCTAATGGCCATTGATGATGGGGTTCACTGCCAGTGGCCAGTGATGGGGTTCACAGTTAATCTCCATTGATGGGGTTCACTGCCAGTGGCCAGTGATGGAGTTCAGTGCCAAGGCCATTGATGGGGTTCACGGCTAAAGGCCATTGATGGGGTTCACTGCTCATGGCCATTGATGGGGTTCACAGCTAATCTCCATTGATGGGGTTCACTGCTCATGGCCATTGATGGGGTTCACTGCCAATGGCCATTGATGGGGTTCACTGTGCATGGCCATTGATGGGGTTCACTGCCAATGGCCATTGATGGTGTCCATTGCTAATTGCCATTGATGATGGGGTTCACTGCTCATGGCCATAGAATGGGTTCACTGCCAATGGCCATTGATGGGGTTCACGGCTATTGCCCATTGATGATGGGGTTCACTGCCAACGGCCAGTGATGGGGTTCGCTGCTAATGGCCTTTGATGGGGTTCACTGCCAATGGCCATTGATGGGATTCACTGCCAATGGCCATTCATGGGGTTCACTGCCAATTGCCATTGATGGGATTCAGTGCCAATGGCCATTGATGGGGTTTACGGATAATGGCCATTGATGATGGGGTTCACTGCCAGTGGCCAGTGATGGGGTTCACAGTTAATCTCCATTGATGGGGTTCACTGCCAGTGGCCAGTGATGGAGTTCAGTGCCAACGGCCATTGATGGGGTTCACGGCTAAAGGCCATTGATGGGGTTCACTGCTCATGGCCATTGATGGGGTTCACAGCTAATCTCCATTGATGGGGTTCACTGCTCATGGCCATTGATGGGGTTCACTGCCAATGGCCATTGATGGGGTTCACTGCGCATGGCCATTGATGGGGTTCACTGCCAATGGCCATTGATGGTGTCCATTGCTAATTGCCATTGATGATGGGGTTCACTGCTCATGGCCATAGAATGGGTTCACTGCCAATGGCCATTGATGGGGTTCACGGCTATTGCCCATTGATGATGGGGTTCACTGCCAGTGGCCAGTGATGAGGTTCGCTGCCAACGGCCAGTGATGGGGTTCGCTGCTAATGGCCTTTGATGGGGTTCACTGCCAATGGCCATTGATGGGGTTCACTGCTAATGGCCTTTGATGGGGTTCACTGCAAATGGCCATTGATGGGGTTCACTGCAAATGGCTATTGATGGGGTTCACTGCTCATGGCCATTAATGGGGATCACTGCTCATGACCATTGATGGGGTTCACTGTCAATGGCCATTGATGGGGTTCAATGCCAATGGACATTGATGGGGTTCACTGCCAATTGCCATTGATGGGATTCATCGCCAATGGCCTTTGATGGGGTTCATGGCTGTTGCCCATTGATGATGGGGTCCACTGCCACTGGCCAGTGATGGAGTTCACCGTCAATGGCCAGTGATGGGGTTCACGGCTAATGGCCATTGATGATGGGGTTCCCTGCCAGTGGCCAGTGATGGGGTTCACGGCTAATGGCCATTGATGGGGTTCACGGCTAATGGCCATTGATGGGGTTCACTGCTCATGGCCATTAATGGGGTTGACAGCTAATGGCCATTGATGGGGTTCACGGCTAATGACCATTGATGGGGTTCACTGCCAATGGCCATTGATGGGGTTCGCTGCCATTGGCCATTGATGGGATTCACTACCAATGGCAATTGATGGGGTTCACTGCCAATGGTCTTTGATGGGGTTCACTGCCAACAGCCATTGAATGGGGTTCACTGCCAATTGCCATTGATGGGATTCACTGCCAATGGCCTTTGATGGGGTTCACTGCCAATGGCCTTTGATGGGGTTCACTGCCAATGGCCATTGAAGGGGTTCACTGCCAATGGCTATTGATGGGATTCACGGCTATTGCCCATTGATGATGGGGTTCACTGCCAGTTGTCAGTGATGGAGTTCACGGCCAATGGCCAGTGATGGGGTTCACGGCTAATGGCCATTGACGACGAGGTTCACTGCCAGTGGCCAGTGATGGGGTTCACGGCTAATGGACATTGATGGGGTTCACAGCTAATGTCCATTGATTGGGTTCACTGCTAATTGCCATTGATGAAGGGCTTCACTGCTATTGGCCATTGAATGGGTTCACTGTTCATGGCCATTGATGGGATTCACTGCCAATTGCCATTGATGGGATTCACTGCCATTGGCCATTGATGGGGTTCACTGCCAATGGCCTTTGATGGGGTTCACTGCCAATGACCCTTGAAGGGGTTCACTGCCAATGACCATTGATGGGGTTCACTGCCAATTGCCATTGATGGGGTTCACTGCCAATGACCATTGATGGGGTTCACTTCCAATCACCATTGATGGGGTTCACTACCAATGGCCATTGATGGGGTTCACTGCCAATGGCCATTGATGGGGTTCACTGCCAGTGGCCATTCATGGGGTTCACTACCAATTGCCATTGATGGGATTCACTGCCAATGGCCATTGATGGGGTTCACTGCTCATGGCCATTGGTGGGGTTCACTGCCAATGGCCATTGATGGGGGTCACTGTCACTGGCCAATGATGGGGGTCACTGCTCATGGCCATTGGTGGGGTTCACTGCTAATGGCCATTGATGGGGTTCACTGCCAATGGCCATTGATGGGGGTCACTGTCAATGGCCAATGATGGGGTTCACTGCTCATGGCCATTGGTGGGGTTCACTGCTAATGGCCATTAACGGGGTTCACTGCCAATGGCCATTGATGGAGTTCACTGCCAATGGCCATTGACGAGGTTCACTGCCAATGGCCATTGATGGGGTTCACTGCGCATGGCCATTGATGGGGTTCACTGCCAATGGCCATTGATGGTGTCCATTGCTAATTGCCATTGATGATGGGGTTCACTGCTCATGGCCATAGAATGGGTTCACTGCCAATGGCCATTGATGGGGTTCACGGCTATTGCTCATTGATGATGGGGTTCACTGCCAGTGGCCAGTGATGAGGTTCACTGCCAACGGCCAGTGATGGGGTTCGCTGCTAATGGCCTTTGATGGGGTTCACTGCCAATGGCCATTGATGGGGTTCACTGCTAATGGCCTTTGATGGGGTTCACTGTAAATGGCCATTGATGGGGTTCACTGCAAATGGCTATTGATGGGGTTCACTGCTCACGGCCATTAATGGGGATCACTGCTCATGACCATTGATGGGGTTCACTGTCAATGGCCATTGATGGGGTTCAATGCCAATGGACATTGATGGGGTTCACTGCCAATTGCCATTGATGGGATTCACCGCCAATGGCCTTTGATGGGGTTCATGGCTATTGCCCATTGATGATGGGGTCCACTGCCACTGGCCAGTGATGGAGTACACCGTCAATGGCCAGTGATGGGGTTCACGGCTAATGGCCATTGATGATGGGATTCACTGCCAGTGGCCAGTGATGGGGTTCACGGCTAATGGCCATTGATGGGGTTCACGGCTAATGGTCATTGATGGGATTCACTGCTCATGGCCATTAATGGGGTTGACAGCTAATGGCCATTGATGGGGTTCACGGCTAATGGCCATTGATGGGGTTCACTGCCAATGGCCATTGATGGGGTTCGCTGCCATTGGCCATTGATGGGATTCACTGCCAATGGCAATTGATGGGGTTCACTGCCAATAGTCTTTGATGGGGTTCACTGCCAACAGCCATTGAATGGGGTTCACTGCCAATTGCCATTGATGGGATTCACTGCCAATGGCCTTTGATGGGGTTCACTGCCAATGGCCTTTGATGGGGTTCACTGCCAATGGCCCTTGAAGGGGTTCACTGCCAATGGCCATTGATGGGATTCACGGCTATTGCCCATTGATGATGGGGTTCACTGCCAGTTGTCAGTGATGGAGTTCACGGCCAAATGCCAGTGATGGGGTTCACGGCTAATGGCCATTGACGACGGGGTTCACTGCCAGTGGCCAGTGATGGGGTTCACGGCTAATGGACATTGATTGGGTTCACTGCTAATTGCCATTGATGAAGGGCTTCACTGCTATTGGCCATTGAATGGGTTCACTGTTCATGGCCATTGATGGGATTCACTGCCAATTGCCATTGATGGGATTCACTGCCATTGGCCATTGATGGGGTTCACTGCCAATGGCCTTTGATGGGGTTCACTGCCAATGACCCTTGAAGGGATTCACTGCCAATGGCCTTTGATGGGGTTCACTGCCAATGGCCTTTGATGGGGTTCACTGCCAATGGCCATTGAAGGGGTTCACTGCCAATGGCTATTGATGGGATTCACGGCTATTGCCCATTGATGATGGGGTTCACTGCCAGTTGTCAGTGATGGAGTTCACGGCCAATGGCCAGTGATGGGGTTCACGGCTAATGGCCATTGACGACGAGGTTCACTGCCAGTGGCCAGTGATGGGGTTCACGGCTAATGGACATTGATGGGGTTCACAGCTAATGTCCATTGATTGGGTTCACTGCTAATTGCCATTGATGAAGGGCTTCACTGCTATTGGCCATTGAATGGGTTCACTGTTCATGGCCATTGATGGGATTCACTGCCAATTGCCATTGATGGGATTCACTGCCATTGGCCATTGATGGGGTTCACTGCCAATGGCCTTTGATGGGGTTCACTGCCAATGACCCTTGAAGGGGTTCACTGCCAATGACCATTGATGGGGTTCACTGCCAATGACCATTGATGGGGTTCACTACCAATGACCATTGATGGGGTTCACTTCCAATCACCATTGATGGGGTTCACTACCAATGGCCATTGATGGGGTTCACTGCCAATGGCCATTGATGGGGTTCACTGCCAGTGGCCATTCATGGGGTTCACTACCAATTGCCATTGATGGGATTCACTGCCAATGGCCATTGATGGGGTTCACTGCTCATGGCCATTGGTGGGGTTCACTGCCAATGGCCATTGATGGGGGTCACTGTCACTGGCCAATGATGGGGGTCACTGCTCATGGCCATTGGTGGGGTTCACTGCTAATGGCCATTGATGGGGTTCACTGCCAATGGCCATTGATGGGGGTCACTGTCAATGGCCAATGATGGGGTTCACTGCTCATGGCCATTGGTGGGGTTCACTGCTAATGGCCATTAACGGGGTTCACTGCCAATGGCCATTGATGGAGTTCACTGCCAATGGCCATTGACGAGGTTCACTGCCAATGGCCATTGATGGGGTTCACTGCGCATGGCCATTGATGGGGTTCACTGCCAATGGCCATTGATGGTGTCCATTGCTAATTGCCATTGATGATGGGGTTCACTGCTCATGGCCATAGAATGGGTTCACTGCCAATGGCCATTGATGGGGTTCACGGCTATTGCCCATTGATGATGGGGTTCACTGCCAGTGGCCAGTGATGAGGTTCACTGCCAACGGCCAGTGATGGGGTTCGCTGCTAATGGCCTTTGATGGGGTTCACTGCCAATGGCCATTGATGGGGTTCACTGCTAATGGCCTTTGATGGGGTTCACTGTAAATGGCCATTGATGGGGTTCACTGCAAATGGCTATTGATGGGGTTCACTGCTCACGGCCATTAATGGGGATCACTGCTCATGACCATTGATGGGGTTCACTGTCAATGGCCATTGATGGGGTTCAATGCCAATGGACATTGATGGGGTTCACTGCCAATTGCCATTGATGGGATTCACCGCCAATGGCCTTTGATGGGGTTCATGGCTATTGCCCATTGATGATGGGGTCCACTGCCACTGGCCAGTGATGGAGTACACCGTCAATGGCCAGTGATGGGGTTCACGGCTAATGGCCATTGATGATGGGATTCACTGCCAGTGGCCAGTGATGGGGTTCACGGCTAATGGCCATTGATGGGGTTCACGGCTAATGGTCATTGATGGGGTTCACTGCTCATGGCCATTAATGGGGTTGACAGCTAATGGCCATTGATGGGGTTCACGGCTAATGGCCATTGATGGGGTTCACTGCCAATGGCCATTGATGGGGTTCGCTGCCATTGGCCATTGATGGGATTCACTGCCAATGGCAATTGATGGGGTTCACTGCCAATAGTCTTTGATGGGGTTCACTGCCAACAGCCATTGAATGGGGTTCACTGCCAATTGCCATTGATGGGATTCACTGCCAATGGCCTTTGATGGGGTTCACTGCCAATGGCCTTTGATGGGGTTCACTGCCAATGGCCCTTGAAGGGGTTCACTGCCAATGGCCATTGATGGGATTCACGGCTATTGCCCATTGATGATGGGGTTCACTGCCAGTTGTCAGTGATGGAGTTCACGGCCAAATGCCAGTGATGGGGTTCACGGCTAATGGCCATTGACGACGGGGTTCACTGCCAGTGGCCAGTGATGGGGTTCACGGCTAATGGACATTGATGGGGTTCACAGCTAATGTCCATTGATTGGGTTCACTGCTAATTGCCATTGATGAAGGGCTTCACTGCTATTGGCCATTGAATGGGTTCACTGTTCATGGCCATTGATGGGATTCATTGCCAATTGCCATTGATGGGATTCACTGCCATTGGCCATTGATGGGGTTCACTGCCAATGGCCATTGATGGGGTTCACTGCGCATGGCCATTGATGGGGTTCACTGCCAATGGCCATTGATGGTGTCCATTGCTAATTGCCATTGATGATGGGGTTCACTGCTCATGGCCATAGAATGGGTTCACTGCCAATGGCCAGTGATGGGGTTCACGGCTAATGGCCATTGACGACGGGGTTCACTGCCAGTGGCCAGTGATGGGGTTCACGGCTAATGGACATTGATGGGGTTCACAGCTAATGTCCATTGATTTGGTTCACTGCTAATTGCCATTGATGAAGGGCTTCACTGCTATTGGCCATTGAATGGGTTCACTGTTCATGGCCATTGATGGGATTCACTGCCAATTGCCATTGATGGGATTCACTGCCATTGGCCATTGATGGGGTTCACTGCCAATGGCCATTGATGGGGTTCACTGCGCATGGCCATTGATGGGGTTCACTGCCAATGGCCATTGATGGTGTCCATTGCTAATTGCCATTGATGATGGGGTTCACTGCTCATGGCCATAGAATGGGTTCACTGCCAATGGCCATTGATGGGGTTCACGGTTATTGCCCATTGATGATGGGGTTCACTGCCAGTGGCCAGTGATGAGGTTCACTGCCAACGGCCAGTGATGGGGTTCGCTGCTAATGGCCTTTGATGGGGTTCACTGCCAATGGCCATTGATGGGATTCACTGCCAATGGCCATTGATGGGGTTCGCTGCCAATTGCCATTGATGGGATTCAGTGCCAATGGCCATTGATGGGGTTTACAGCTAATGGCCATTGATGATGGGGTTCACTTCCAGTGGCCAGTGATGGGGTTCACAGTTAATCTCCATTGATGGGGTTCACTGCCAGTGGCCAGTGATGGAGTTCAGTGCCAACGGCCATTGATGGGGTTCACGGCTAAAGGCCATTGATGGGGTTCACTGCTCATGGCCATTGATGGGGTTCACTGCTAATCTCCATTGATGGGGTTCACTGCTCACAGCCATTGATGGGGTTCACTGCTCATGGCCATTGATGGGGTTCACTGCCAATGACCATTGATGGGGTTCACTGCGCATGGCCATTGATGGGGTTCACTGCCAATGGCCATTGATGGTGTCCATTGCTAATTGCCATTGATGATGGGGTTCACTGCTCATGGCCATAGAATGGGTTCACTGCCAATGGCCATTGATGGGGTTCACGGCTATTGCCCATTGATGATGGGGTTCAGTGCCAGTGGCCAGTGATGAGGTTCACTGCCAACGGCCAGTGATGGGGTTCGCTGCTAATGGCCTTTGATGGGGTTCACTGCCAATGGCCATTGATGGGGTTCACTGCTAATGGCCTTTGATGGGGTTCACTGCAAATGGCCATTGATGGGGTTCACTGCAAATGGCCATTGATTGGGTTCACTGCTAATTGCCATTGATGATGGGCTTCACTGCTAATGGCCATTGAATGGGTTCACTGTTCATGGCCATTGATGGGATTCACTGCCAATTGCCATTGATGGGATTCACTGCCATTGGCCATTGATGGGATTCACTGCCAATGGCCATTGATGGGGTTCACTGCCAATTGCCATTGATGGGGTTCACTGCTCATGGCCATTGGTGGGGTTCACTTCCAATTGCCATTGATGGGGTTCACTGCCAATGACCATTGACGGGGTTCACTGCCAATGACCATTGATGGGGTTCACTGCCAATGACCATTGATGGGGTTCACTTCCAATTGCCATCGATGGGGTTCACTGCCAATGGCCATTGATGGGGTTCACTGCCAATGGCCATTGATGGGGTTCACTGCCAATTGCCATTGATGGGATTCACTGCCAATGGCCTTTGATGGGGTACACTGCCAATGGTCATTGATGGGGTTCACTGCCAATGGCCATTGATGGTGTCCATTGCTAATTGCCATTGATGATGGGGTTCACTTCTCATGGCCATAGAATGGGTTCACTGCCAATGGCCATTGATGGGGATCACGGCTATTGCCCATTGATGATCGGGTTCACTGCCAGTGGCCAGTGATGAGGTTCACTGCCAACGGCCAGTGATGGGGTTCGCTGCTAATGGCCTTTGATGGGGTTCACTGCCAATGGCCATTGATGGGGTTCACTGCTAATGGCCTTTGATGGGGTTCACTGTAAATGGCCATTGATGGGGTTCACTGCAAATGGCTATTGATGGGGTTCACTGCTCACGGCCATTAATGGGGATCACTGCTCATGACCATTGATGGGGTTCACTGTCAATGGCCATTGATGGGGTTCACTGCGCATGGCCATTGATGGGGTCACTGCCAATGGCCATTGATGGTGTCCATTGCTAATTGCCATTGATGATGGGGTTCACTGCTCATGGCCATAGAATGGGTTCACTGCCAATGGCCATTGATGGGGTTCACGGCTATTGCCCATTGATGATGGGGTTCACTGCCAGTGGCCAGTGATGAGGTTCACTGCCAACGGCCAGTGATGGGGTTCGCTGCTAATGGCCTTTGATGGGGTTCACTGCCAATGGCCATTGATGGGATTCACTGCCAATGGCCATTGATGGGGTTCGCTGCCAATTGCCATTGATGGGATTCAGTGCCAATGGCCATTGATGGGGTTTACAGCTAATGGCCATTGATGATGGGGTTCACTGCCAGTGGCCAGTGATGGGGTTCACAGTTAATCTCCATTGATGGGGTTCACTGCCAGTGGCCAGTGATGGAGTTCAGTGCCAACGGCCATTGATGGGGTTCACGGCTAAAGGCCATTGATTGGGTTCACTGCTCATGGCCATTGATGGGGCTCACAGCTAATCTCCATTGATGGGGTTCACTGCTCACAGCCATTGATGGGGTTCACTGCTCATGGCCATTGATGGGGTTCACTGCCAATGGCCATTGATGGGGTTCACTGCGCATGGCCATTGATGGGGTTCACTGCCAATGGCCATTGATGGTGTCCATTGCTAATTGCCATTGATGATGGGGTTCACTGCTCATGGCCATAGAATGGGTTCACTGCCAATGGCCATTGATGGGGTTCACGGCTATTGCCCATTGATGATGGGGTTCTGCCAGTGGCCAGTGATGAGGTTCACTGCCAACGGCCAGTGATGGGGTTCGCTGCTAATGGCCTTTGATGGGGTTCGCTGCCAATGGCCATTGATGGGGTTCATTGCTAATGGCCTTTGATGGGGTTCACTGCAAATGGCCATTGATGGGGTTCACTGCAAATGGCCATTGATTGGGTTCACTGCTAATTGCCATTGATGATGGGCTTCACTGCTAATGGCCATTGAATGGGTTCACTGTTCATGGCCATTGATGGGATTCACTACCAATTGCCATTGATGGGATTCACTGCCATTGGCCATTGATGGGATTCACTGCCAATGGCCATTGATGGGGTTCACTGCCAATTGCCATTGATGGGGTTCACTGCTCATGGCCATTGGTGGGGTTCACTTCCAATTGCCATTGATGGGTTTCACTGCCAATGACCATTGACGGGGTTCACTGCCAATGACCATTGATGGGGTTCACTGCCAATGACCATTGATGGGGTTCATTTCCAATTGCCATCGATGGGGTTCACTGCCAATGGCCATTGATGGGGTTCACTGCCAATGGCCATTGATGGGGTTCACTGCCAATTGCCATTGATGGGATTCACTGCCAATGGCCTTTGATGGGGTACACTGCCAATGGTCATTGATGGGGTTCACTGCCAATGGCCATTGATGGGGTTCACGGCTATTGTCCATTGATGATGAGGTTCACTGCCAATTGCCAGTGATGGAGTTCACGACCAATGGCCAGTGATGGGGTTCACTGCTAATGGCCATTGATGATAGGGTTTGCTGCCAGTAGCCAGTGATGGGATTCACGGCTAATGGCCATTGATGGGGTTCACGGCTATTGCCCATTGATGATGAGGTTCACTGCCAATTGCCAGTGATGGAGTTCACGACCAATGGCCATTGATGGGGTTCACTGCTCATGGCCATTAATGGGGTTGACAGCTAATGGGGTTCATGGCTAATGACCATTGATGGGGTTCGCTGCAAATGGCCATTGATGGGGTTCGCTGTCATTGGCCATTGATGGGATTGACTGCCAATGGCAATTGATGGGGTTCACTGCCAATGGTCTTTGATGGGGTTCGCTGCCATTGGCCATTGATGGGATTCACTGCCAATGGCAATTGATGGGGTTCACTGCCAATGGTCTTTGATGGGGTTCACTGCCAATGGCCATTGAATGGGGTTCACTGCCAATTGCCATTGATGGGATTCACTGCCAATGGCCTTTGATGGGGTTCACTGCCAATGGCCGTTGATGGGGTTCACTGCCAATGGCCCTTGAAGGGGTTCACTGCCAATGGCCATTGATGGGATTCACGGCTATTGCCCATTGATGATGGGGTTCACTGCCAGTTGTCAGTGATGGAGTTCACGGGCAATGGCCAGTGATGGGGTTCACGGCTATTGGCCATTGATGATGGGCTTCACTGCCAGTGGCCAGTGATGGGGTTCACGGCGAATGGACATTGATGGGGTTCACAGCTAATGTCCATTGATTGGGTTCACTGCTAATTGCCATTGATGATGGGCTTCACTGCTAATGGCCATTGAATGGGTTCACTGTTCATGGCCATTGATGTGATTCACTGCCAATTGCCATTTATGGGATTCACTGCCATTGGCCATTGATGGTATTCACTGCCAATGGCCATTGATGGGGTTCACTGCCAATGGTCTTTGATGGGGTTCGCTGCCATTGGCCATTGATGGGATTCACTGCCAATGGCAATTGATGGGGTTCACTGCCAATGGTCTTTGATGGGGTTCACTGCCAATGGCCATTGAATGGGGTTCACTGCCAATTGCCATTGATGGGATTCACTGCCAATGGCCTTTGATGGGGTTCACTGCCAATGGCCGTTGATGGGGTTCACTGCCAATGGCCCTTGAAGGGGTTCACTGCCAATGGCCATTGATGGGATTCACGGCTATTGCCCATTGATGATGGGGTTCACTGCCAGTTGTCAGTGATGGAGTTCACGGGCAATGGCCAGTGATGGGGTTCACGGCTATTGGCCATTGATGATGGGCTTCACTGCCAGTGGCCAGTGATGGGGTTCACGGCGAATGGACATTGATGGGGTTCACAGCTAATGTCCATTGATTGGGTTCACTGCTAATTGCCATTGATGATGGGCTTCACTGCTAATGGCCATTGAATGGGTTCACTGTTCATGGCCATTGATGTGATTCACTGCCAATTGCCATTTATGGGATTCACTGCCATTGGCCATTGATGGTATTCACTGCCAATGGCCATTGATGGGGTTCACTGATCATGGCCATTGATGGGGTTCACTGCCAATGACCATTGATGGGGTTCACTGCCAATGACCATTGATGGGGTTCACTTCCAATTGCCATTGATGGGGTTCACTGCCAATGACCATTGGCGGGGTTCACTGCCAATGACCATTGATGGTGTTCACTGCCAATGACCATTGGTGGGGTTCACTTCCAATTGCCATTGATGGGGTTCACTGCCAATGGCCATTGATGGGGTTCACTGCCAATGACCATTGATGGGGTTCACTGCCAATGGCCATTGATGGGGTTCACGGCTATTGCCCATTGATGATGAGGTTCACTGCCAATTGCCAGTGATGGAGTTCACGACCAATGGCCAGTGATGGGGTTCACTGCTAATGGCCATTGATGATGGGGTTTGCTGCCAATGGCCAGTGATGGGTTCATGGCTAATGGCCATTGATGGGGTTCACGGCTAATGGCAATTGATGGGATTCACTGCTCATGGCCATTGATGGGGTGCACAGCTAATGTCCTTTGATGGGGTTCACTGACAATTGCCATTGATGATGGGGTTCACTGCTAATGGCCATTGAATGGGTTCACTGCTCATAGCCATTGATGGGGCTCACTGCTCATGGCCATTGATGGGGTTCACTGCCAATGGCCACTGATGGGGTTCACTGCCAATGGCCATTGATGGGGTTCACTGCCAATGGCCATTGATGGGAGTCACTGCTCATGGCCATTGGTGGGGTTCACTTCCAATTGCCATTGATGGGGTTCACTGCCAATGACCATTGACGGGGTTCACTACCAATGACCATTGATGGGGTTCACTGCCAATGACCATTGATGGGGTTCACTTCCAATTGCCATCGATGGGGTTCACTGCCAATGGTCATTGATGGGGTTCACTGCCAATGGCCATTGATGGGGTTCACTGCCAATGGCCATTGATGGGGTTCACTGCCAATTGCCATTGATGGGATTCACTGCCAATGGCCTTTGATGGGGTACACTGCCAATGGTCATTGATGGGGTTCACTGCCAATGGCCATTGATGGGGTTCACGGCTATTGTCCATTGATGATGAGGTTCACTGCCAATTGCCAGTGATGGAGTTCACGACCAATGGCCAGTGATGGGGTTCACTGCTAATGGCCATTGATGATAGGGTTTGCTGCCAGTAGCCAGTGATGGGATTCACGGCTAATGGCCATTGATGGGGTTCACGGCTATTGCCCATTGATGATGAGGTTCACTGCCAATTGCCAGTGATGGAGTTCACGACCAATGGCCATTGATGGGGTTCACTGCTCATGGCCATTAATGGGGTTGACAGCTAATGGGGTTCACGGCTAATGACCATTGATGGGGTTCGCTGCCAATGGCCATTGATGGGGTTCGCTGCCATTGGCCATTGATGGGATTCACTGCCAATGGCAATTGATGGGGTTCACTGCCAATGGTCTTTGATGGGGTTCGCTGCCATTGGCCATTGATGGGATTCACTGCCAATGGCAATTGATGGGGTTCATTGCCAATGGTCTTTGATGGGGTTCACTGCCAATGGCCATTGAATGGGGTTCACTGCCAATTGCCATTGATGGGATTCACTGCCAATGGCCTTTGATGGGGTTCACTGCCAATGGCCGTTGATGGGGTTCACTGCCAATGGCCCTTGAAGGGGTTCACTGCCAATGGCCATTGATGGGATTCACGGCTATTGCCCATTGATGATGGGGTTCACTGCCAGTTGTCAGTGATGGAGTTCACGGGCAATGGCCAGTGATGGGGTTCACGGCTATTGGCCATTGATGATGGGCTTCACTGCCAGTGGCCAGTGATGGGGTTCACGGCGAATGGACATTGATGGGGTTCACAGCTAATGTCCATTGATTGGGTTCACTGCTAATTGCCATTGATGATGGGCTTCACTGCTAATGGCCATTGAATAGGTTCACTGTTCATGGCCATTGATGTGATTCACTGCCAATTGCCATTTATGGGATTCACTGCCATTGGCCATTGATGGTATTCACTGCCAATGGCCATTGATGGGGTTCACTGATCATGGCCATTGATGGGGTTCACTGCCAATGACCATTGATGGGGTTCACTGCCAATGACCATTGATGGGGTTCACTTCCAATTGCCATTGATGGGGTTCACTGCCAATGACCATTGGCGGGGTTCACTGCCAATGACCATTGATGGTGTTCACTGCCAATGACCATTGGTGGGGTTCACTTCCAATTGCCATTGATGGGGTTCACTGCCAATGGCCATTGATGGGGTTCACTGCCAATGACCATTGATGGGGTTCACTGCCAATGGCCATTGATGGGGTTCGCGGCTATTGCCCATTGATGATGAGGTTCACTGCCAATTGCCAGTGATGGAGTTCCCGACCAATGGCCAGTGATGGGGTTCACTGCTAATGGCCATTGATGGGGTTTGCTGCCAGTGGCCAGTGATGGGTTCATGGCTAATGGCCATTGATGGGGTTCACGGCTAATGGCAATTGATGGGGTTCACTGCTCATGGCCATTGATGGGGTGCACAGCTGATGTCCTTTGATGGGGTTCACAGACAATTGCCATTGATGATGGGGTTCACTGCTAATGGCCATTGAATGGATTCACTGCTCATAGCCATTGATGGGGCTCACTGCTCATGGCCATTGATGGGGTTCACTGCCAATGGCCACTGATGGGGTTCACTGCCAATGGCCATTGATGGGGTTCACTGCCAATTGCCATTGATGGGATTCACTGCCAATGGCCTTTGATGGGGTACACTGCCAATGGTCATTGATGGGGTTCACTGCCAATGGCCATTGATGGGGTTCACGGCTATTGTCCATTGATGATGAGGTTCACTGCCAATTGCCAGTGATGGAGTTCACGACCAATGGCCAGTGATGGGGTTCACTGCTAATGGCCATTGATGATAGGGTTTGCTGCCAGTAGCCAGTGATGGGATTCACGGCTAATGGCCATTGATGGGGTTCACGGCCATTGCCCATTGATGATGAGGTTCACTGCCAATTGCCAGTGATGGAGTTCACGACCAATGGCCATTGATGGGGTTCACTGCTCATGGCCATTAATGGGGTTGACAGCTAATGGGGTTCACGGCTAATGACCATTGATGGGGTTCGCTGCCAATGGCCATTGATGGGGTTCGCTGCCATTGGCCATTGATGGGATTCACTGCCAATGGCAATTGATGGGGTTCACTGCCAACGGTCTTTGATGGGGTTCGCTGCCATTGGCCATTGATGGGATTCACTGCCAATGGCAATTGATGGGGTTCACTGCCAATGGTCTTTGATGGGGTTCACTGCCAATGGCCATTGAATGGGGTTCACTGCCAATTGCCATTGATGGGATTCACTGCCAATGGCCTTTGATGCGGTTCGCTGCCAATGGCCGTTGATGGGGTTCACTGCCAATGGCCCTTGAAGGGGTTCACTGCCAATGGCCATTGATGGGATTCACGGCTATTGCCCATTGATGATGGGGTTCACTGCCAGTTGTCAGTGATGGAGTTCACGGGCAATGGCCAGTGATGGGGTTCACGGCTGTTGGCCATTGATGATGGGCTTCACTGCCAGTGGCCAGTGATGGGGTTCACGGCGAATGGACATTGATGGGGTTCACAGCTAATGTCCATTGATTGGGTTCACTGCTAATTGCCATTGATGATGGGCTTCACTGCTAATGGCCATTGAATAGGTTCACTGTTCATGGCCATTGATGTGATTCACTGCCAATTGCCATTTATGGGATTCACTGCCATTGGCCATTGATGGTATTCACTGCCAATGGCCATTGATGGGGTTCACTGATCATGGCCATTGATGGGGTTCACTGCCAATGACCATTGATGGGGTTCACTGCCAATGACCATTGATGGGGTTCACATCCAATTGCCATTGATGGGGTTCACTGCCAATGACCATTGGCGGGGTTCACTGCCAATGACCATTGATGGTGTTCACTGCCAATGACCATTGGTGGGGTTCACTTCCAATTGCCATTGATGGGGTTCACTGCCAATGGCCATTGATGGGGTTCACTGCCAATGACCATTGATGGGGTTCACTGCCAATGGCCATTGATGGGGTTCACGGCTATTGCCCATTGATGATGAGGTTCACTGCCAATTGCCAGTGATGGAGTTCACGACCAATGGCCAGTGATGGGGTTCACTGCTAATGGCCATTGATGATGGGGTTTGCTGCCAGTGGCCAGTGATGGGTTCATGGCTAATGGCCATTGATGGGGTTCACGGCTAATGGCAATTGATGGGGTTCACTGCTCATGGCCATTGATGGGGTGCACAGCTAATGTCCTTTGATGGGGTTCACTGACAATTGCCATTGATGATGGGGTTCACTGCTAATGGCCATTGAATGGGTTCACTGCTCATAGCCATTGATGGGGCTCACCGCTCATGGCCATTGATGGGGTTCACTGCCAATGGCCACTGATGGGGTTCACTGCCAATGGCCATTGATGGGGTTCACTGCCAATGGCCATTGATGGGAGTCACTGCTCATGGCCATTGATGGCGTTCACTGCTCATGGCCATTGATGGGGTTCACTGCCAATGGCCTTTGATGAAGGGGTTCACTGCCAATGGATGAACAGGCTGGGTCTCTGTTTGAAAAATCATCATTATAGGCAGTCCCTCGGAATCGAGGAAGACTTGCTTCCACTCTGAAAATGAGCATCTAGGTGGCTGAACAGTCCAATACGAGAGCCACAGTCCCTGTCACAGGTGGGACAGATAGTCATTGAGGGAAGGGGAGGGTGGGACTGGTTTGCCGCACGCTCCTTCCGCTGCCTGTGTTTGGTTTCTGCATGCTCTCGGCGATGAGACTCAAGATACTCAGCGCCCTCCCGGATGCACTTCCTCCACTTAGAGCGATCTTTGGCGGTCCTCAAGCTTGAAAAAAGAAGGCTGAGGGGTGACCTATTTGAGATCTTTAAAATAATGAAAGGTTTTGATCGAGTGGATACAGGGAGACTATTTCCTCTTGTGGGGAAGAGCATAACTAGAGGCCGTCAATATAAGATAGTCACCAATAAATCCAATAGGGAATTCAGAAGAAACTTCTTTATCCAGAGAGTGGTGAGAATGTGGAACTCGCTGCCACAGGGAGTGGTTGAAGCGAATAGTATCGATGCATTTAAGGGGAGGCTAGACAAACATATGGGGGAGAAGGGAATAGAGGGTTATGTGGATAGATTTAGATGAGGAAAGACGGGAGGAGGCTTGAGTGGAGCATAAACACCGGCATGGACTGGTTGGACTGAATGGCCTGCTTCCGTGCCGTATATCCGGTGTAATCCTGTGCTTTATTTTGTGACACCACAGCTGATGATATCTCCGCTTCATTTGGAGTCCAAAGGCAGTTTGAACCAGAAGGACCGCTGGTGAGTGGTGGGGCGGGGGGGGGGGTGCCTGAGGGGGGCCCGGGTGTTGATGGGCGGGGATGGAATGGGGGTTTGTGTGTGTGATGGGGTTTGGGGGGGTGGGGGTGGGGTGATGAGGTTTGGGGGTGTGTGATAAGGTTTGGGGGGGGGGGTTGTGATGGGGTTTTAGGGGGGCTTGCTGTTGTTTAATGGGCTGCATTTCCTCCCCCTCACTCGAGTGGCTGGAGTCTTTGTGTCTGTCTCTGTCTCTCTGTGTGTCTCTGTCTCTCTCTCTCTGTCTCTGTGTCTGTCTACCTCTCTGTTTCTGAGCAGTCATTGGCTGTAATTGTCATTCCCCAGGTGAATTCGGAGTTCTACGTGGGCTGGCTGGATTACTGGGGAGTGGAACATTCAACCATTCCCACCCGTAATGTCACCAAAATGCTACAGGATTTACTGGAAATCGGAGCCAATGTCAACATGTAAGAGAATCGCCTGTAATTACGTCCCAAAGGTAGATTTCACACGCTGGCCCCTGACCATTCCCCCCTGAACTCTATGCTCACGCCAGTCCCCCATGCGCGGCACCATCCCACACACGACAGCCCCATTGCCATGCCCCCTGGTCCCACCTTCAGTGGCTGTTGACTTGTCCCTCCCAGTTCCCTCCCCTCCCCCCACCCCCACCCCCGTCCCCCACTCATAGGGGAGACTAGAACTAGGGGACCTAGTCTCAGAATAAAGGGCTTCCCATTTAAAACTGAGATGAGGAGGAATTTCTTCTCTCAGTGGGTTGTAAATCTGTGGAATTCTCTGCTCCAGAGAGCTGTGGAGGCTGGGTCATTGAATGTATTTAAGGTGGAGATAGACAGATTTTTAAGCGATAAGGGAATAAAGGGTTATAGAAACATAGAAAATAGGTGCAGGAGTAGGCCATTCGGCCCTTCGAGCCTGCACCACTATTAATATGATCATGGCTGATCATTCAACTTCAGTACCCCATTCCTGCTTTCTCTCCATACCCTCTGATTAATTTAGCCGTAAGGGCCACATCTAACTCGCTTTTGAATATGTCCAACGAACTGGCCTCAACAACTTTCTGTGGCAGGTTCACAACTCTAGGTGAAAAAGTTTCTCCGCATCTCGGTCCTATATGACTTACCCTTTATCCTTAGACTGTTTTCTCCTGGTTCTGGACTTCCCCAACATCGGGAACATTCTTCCTGCATCTAATCTGTCCAGTCCCGTCAAAATGTTATACATTTCTATGAGATCCCCTCTCATTCTTCTAAATTCTATAAGCCTAGCCGATCCAGTCTTTCCTCATATATCAGTCCCGCCATCCCGGGAATCAGTCTGGTGAACCTTCGCTGCACTCCCTCAATAGCAAGAATGTCCCTCCTCAAGTTAGGAGACCAAAACTGCACACAATATTCAAGGTATGGTCTCACCAAGGCCCTGTACAACTGCAGCAAGATCTCCCTGCTCCTATACGCAAATCCCCTCGTTATGAAGGCCAGCATGCCATTTGCCTTCTTCACCACCTGCTGTACCTGCATGCCAACCTTCAATGACTGATGTACCATGACACCCAGGTCTCGTTGCATCTCCCCATTTACTAATCTGTCACCATTCAGATAATAATCTGCCTTCCTGTTTTTGCCACCAAAGTGGATAACCTCACATTTATCCACATTATACTGCATCTGCCATGCATTTGCCCATTCACCTAACCTGTCCAAGTCACCCTGCAGCCTCTTAGCATCTTTCTCACAGCTCACACTGCATCCAGCTTAGTGTCATCTGCAAACTTGGAGATATTACATTCAATTCGTTCGTCTAAATTATTAATGTATATTGTAAATAGTTGGGGTCCCAGCACTGAGCCCTGCGGCACCCCACTAGTCACTGCCTGCCATTTTGAAAAGGACCCATTTATTCCCACTCTTTGCTTCCTGTCTGCTAACCAGTTCTCTATCCACGTCAGTACATTACCACCAATACCATGTGCCTTAATTTTGAACACTAATCTCTTGTGTGGGACCTTGTCAAAAGCCTTTTGAAAGTCCAAATACATCACATCTACTGGTTCTCCCTTGTCCACTCTACTAGTTTCATCCTCAAAAAATTCTAGGTTTGTCAAGCAGGATTTCCCTTTCATAAATACATGCTGACTTGAACCAATCCTGTCACTGCTTTCCAAATGCGCTGCTCTTACATCTTTAGTAATTGATTCCAACATTTTCCCCACCACTGATGTCAGGCTGATTGGTCTATAATTCCCTGTTTTCTCTCCCTCCTTTTTTAAAAAGTGGGGTTACATTAGCTACCCTCCAATCCATAGGAACTGATCCAGAGTCTATAGAATGTTGGAAAATGACCACCAATGCATCCACTATTTCTAGGGCCACTTCCTTAAGTTATGGGGAGCGGGCGGGGAAGTGGAGCTGAGTCCATGATCAGATCAGCCACGATCTTATTGAATTGTGGACCAGGCTCGAGGGGCCAAAAGGCCGACTCCTGCTCCGATTTCTTATGTTCTTATGTCCCCAGTTAGCCTGCTGTGCTCCTGTTCCCTGTTCTTCCCCCCGCCCCCCAGTTAGCCTCCCGTTCCCCCGTCCCCCCCATTTGGCCTCCCGTTCCCCCCCCCAGTTGGCCCCCCCGTCCCCCCCCACGATTGTCCTGTAGCCGTGGATCGCCCGGATCAGTCTGTGACCGTCGGTAGTTTTTGTTCTCTGGCTGTTATTTTTTTCTCTCTCTTGGAGCACCTCCGTTATCTTTCCAGGTACATGTTCGAGGGCGGGACTAACTTCGGATACTGGAATGGTGAGTCTCGGATCGCGAGTTCCTGGTGATTCCGGCAGCTGGGAAGTGGGCAAGGTGGTTTGGGATCCATGGACAGAGTGCTTGTTAATGAATGTGGGTGCAATCCGCTGCAAGGTTCTCTTTAAACATGAGAAAAATGTTTAAAGTACTTATGGAAAATATCGAAGGTAAAAATGCTAAACTGGGGAAGAGGTAATTTTGGTGGTCTAAGAAAGAGCGAGCACAGGGAGGTCAGGAAAGGCGATTGTAGGTGAAGCAATATCGGAGCAATGGGGGGCATTCAAGGAAGAGACAGTTCATAGAAACATAGAAAATAGGAGCAGTAGTAGGCCATTCGGCCCTTCGAGTCTGCACCGCCATTCAATATGATCATGGCTGATCCTCTATCTCAACACCATATTCCCGCTTTCTCCCCATACCCCTTGGTGCCTTTTGTTTTTAGAAATCTTAAATATATTCAGTGACTTGGCCCCCACAGCCTTCTGTGGTAGAGAATTTGGGTACAAACTGGGAACATTTTTTGAAGGGACAAAGTAGAGCATCCAAAACTAATACACCCTGGATGACAAAGGAAATAAAAGTTAAAATAAAACCGAGAAAGGAGGCTTATGATAAATGTCAGGAGCAAGATTCATTAAATAACCAGAAAGATTATGGAAAGTACAGGAGGGAATTGAAAAAGTTAATACGGGAGGCAAATAAAGGTTATGAGAAACGATTAGCAGGCAACATTAAATTCAACACTGGAACATTTTATAAACATATGAAGTGTAAGCGGTTTGCTAGGGAAAAAGTTCAGCCTATTAAGGACCTAAAGGGAAATCTTCATGTAGAGGCAGAGGACGTGGCTAAAGTATCAAATGAGTACTTTGCATCTGTCTTCACAACGGAAGTAGATAAGTACATAAGAAATAGGAGCAGGAGAAGGCCATTTGATGGTGACGGGAAGCAGAGGGTGAGGGCGGTGGGTGACAGGAGGGTGAGGGCGGTGGGTGATTGGAGGGTGAGTGAGTTGGGTGACAGGAGGGTGAGGGCGGTGGGTGACAGGAGGGTGAGGGTGGTGGGTGACAGGAGGGTGAGGGAGTTGGGTGACAGGAGGGTGAGGGTGGTGGGTGACAGGAGGGTGAGGGTGGTGGGTGACAGGAGGGTGAGGGCGGTGGGTGACAGGAGGGTGAGGGTGGTGGGTGACAGGAGGGTGAGGGAGTTGGGTGACAGGAGGGTGAGGGCGGGGGGTGACAGGAGGGTGAGGGTGGTGGGTGACAGGTGGGTGAGGGAGTTGGGTGACAGGAGGGTGATGGAGTTGGGTGACAGGAGGGTGATGGAGTTGGGTGACAGGAGGGTGAGGGTGTGGGCGGTGGGTGACAGGAGGGTGAGGGAGTTGGGTGATCGGAGGGTGAGGGAGTTGTGTGACAGGAGGGTGAGGGAGTTGTGTGACAGGAGGGTGAGGGGGGATGATCGGAGGGTGAGGGAGTTTGGTGACAGGAGGGTGAGGGAGTTGGGTGACAGGAGGGTGAGGGAGTTTGGTGACAGGAGGGTGAGGGAGTTTGGTGACCGGAGGGTGAGGGAGTTGGGTGACAGGAGGGTGAGGGAGTTGGGTGACAGGAGGGTGAGGGAGTTGGGTGACAGGAGGGTGAGGGAGTTGGGTGACAGGAGGGTGAGGGAGTTTGGTGACAGGAGGGTGAGGGAGTTGGGTGACAGGAGGGTGAGGGAGTTGGGTGACAGGAGGGTGAGGGAGTTGGGTGACAGGAGGGTGAGGGTGACAGGAGGGTGAGGGAGTTGGGTGACAGGAGGGTGAGGGAATTGGGTGACAGGAGGGTGAGGGTGACAGGAGGGTGAGGGAGTTGGGTGACAGGAGGGTGAGGGAGTTGGGTGACAGGAGGGTGAGGGAGTTGGGTGATCGGAGGGTGAGGGAGTTGGGGGACAGGAGGGTGAGGGAGTTGGGTGACAGGAGGGTGAGGGAGTTGGGTGACAGGAGGGTGAGGGAGTTGGGGGACAGGAGGGTGAGGGTGTTGGGTGATCAGAGGGTGAGGGAGTTGGGTGACAGGAGGGTGAGGGAGTTGGGTGACAGGAGGGTGAGGGAGTTGGGTGACAGGAGGGTAAGGGAGTTGGGTGACAGGAGGGTGAGGGAGTTGGGTGACAGGAGGGTGAGGGAGTTGGGTGACAGGAGAGTGAGGGTGAGGGTGTTGGGTGACAGGAGGGTGAGTGAGTTGGGTGACAGGAGGGTGAGGGAGTTGGGTGACAGGAGGGTGAGGGAGTTGGGTGACAGGATGGTGAGGGAGTTGGGTGACAGGAGAATGAGGGTGAGGGTGTTGGGTGACAGGAGGGTGAGGGAGTTGGGTGACAGGAGGGTGAGGGAGTTGGGTGAAGGAGGGTGAGGGTGAGGGTGACAGGAGGGTGAGGGTGAGGGTGACAGGAGGGTGAGGGAGTTGGGTGACAGGAGGGTGAGGGAGTTGGGTGACAGGAGAATGAGGGTGAGGGTGTTGGGTGACAGGAGGGTGAGGGTGTTGGGTGATCAGAGGGTGAGGGAGTTGGGTGACAGGAGGGTGAGGGTGTTGGGTGACAGGAGGGTGAGGGAGTTGGGTGACAGGAAGGTGAGTGAGTTGGGTGACAAGAGGGTGAGGGAGCTGGGTGACAGGAGGGTGAGGGAGTTGGGTGACAGGAGGGTGAGGGAGTTGGGTGACAGGAGGGTGAGGGAGTTGGGTGACAGGAGGGTGAGGGAGTTGGGTGACAGGAGGGTGAGGGTGTTGGGTGACAGGAGGGTGAGGGTGTTGGGTGACAGGAGGGTGAGGGAGTTGGGTGACAGGAGGGTGAGGGAGTTGGGTGAACGGAGGGTGAGGGAGTTGGGTGAACGGAGGGTGAGGGAGTTGGGGGACAGGAGGGTGAGGGAGTTGGGTGACGGGAGGGTGAGGGAGTTGGGTGACAGGAGGGTGAGGGAGTTAGGTGACAGGAGGGTGAGGGAGTTGGGTGACAGGAGGGTGAGGGAGTTGGGTGACAGGAGGGTGAGGGAGTTGGGTGACAGGAGGGTGAGGGAGTTGGGTGACAGGAGGGTGAGGGAGTTGGGTGACAGGAGGGTGAGGCAGTTGGGTGACAGGAGGGTGAGGGAGTTGGGTGACAGGAGGGTGAGGGAGTTGGGTGACGGGAGGGTGAGGGAGTTGGGTGACAGGAGGGTGAGGGTGTTGGGTGACGGGAGGGTGAGGGAGTTGGGTGACAGGAGGGTGAGGGAGTTGGGTGACGGGAGGGTGAGGGTGTTGGGTGACGGGAGGGTGAGGGAGTTGGGTGACAGGAGGGTGAGGGAGTTGGGTGACAGGAGGGTGAGGGAGTTGGGTGACAGGAGGGTGAGGCAGTTGGGTGACAGGAGGGTGAGGGAGTTGGGTGAACGGAGGGTGAGGGAGTTGGGTGACAGGAGGGTGAGGGAGTTGGGGGACAGGAGGGTGAGGGAGTTGGGTGACGGGAGGGTGAGGGAGTTGGGTGACGGGAGGGTGAGGGAGTTGGGTGACAGGAGGGTGAGGGAGTTGGGTGATCGGAGGGTGAGGGAGTTGGGTGACAGGAGGGTGAGGGAGTTGGGTGACAGGAGGGTGAGGGAGTTGGGTGAACGGAGGGTGAGGGAGTTGGGGGACAGGAGGGTGAGGGAGTTGGGTGACAGGAGGGTGAAGGAGTTGGGTGACAGGAGGGTGAGGGAGTTGGGTGACAGGAGGGTGAGGGAGTTGGGTGAACGGAGGGTGAGGGAGTTGGGTGACAGGAGGGTGAGGGAGTTGGGTGAACGGAGGGTGAGGGAGTTGGGTGAATGTTTGTCAGACTGGGAGATTTGCAGTGATGTTCCCCAAGGGTCAGTTTTGGGTCCATTGCCCTTAACAATTTTTATAAATACCTAGACTCGGGTGTAGGGAGCAACATTATAAAATTTGCAGATGATACACAACTTGGCATAGTAGTCGACAGTGACGGGGATAGTTGTAGACTTCAGGGCGACAGGCAGGTTGGTGAAATGGGGAGGAGCGTGGCAGATGGAGTTCAGTGCGGAAACGTATGAAGTGATGCACTTTGGGAGGACTAACATGGCATGAATTGGAACGTGTGGATGAGCAGCGCGACCTCGGTATCCATATACACAAATCCTTAAAGGTGGCAGGGCAAGTTGATCAGGTGATTAAAAATACCATATGGTTTACTTGGGTTTATAAATCAAGGAATAGAATTATGAAAGCACAGAGATCATGCTCGAACGTTATAGCCGTGAAATTCGGCACCGGAGTGCCGTCCGCCTTGCTTCCACCCATTTGCGGCGTTGCCTGCGCTGTTCGCCATCTCGGTGAGGGCCATAGAGTCTGTGATAGTGCGGGTGGTATGTGCATGTGCGGCAGTAGGCTGATGGCGATGCTGATTTTATGCTGCCATTTTTGTTGCCGCTGCTCCGTGCAAAGGCCTCTCCTGAACACGCACCGCCAATCGTGCGTTCAGCCGCATGAGGCATCCTCTCCACCAGCGCTATTTACAGGGATACATCCAACTGGCAGCCAAGTAGATTATTGCTCTTGTACTGGCTCTTGCAGAGTTTGTCGGAGGACTGGGTTGCTGGAAGTCCACTAAAAAGACGTTAATGTGCAGGGAATGCTGCTGGACTTTGGGAAAGCCTCTGAGAACACCACTTGCCCCCAGTCACGGGGGCTCTAGTTGCAGCATTACAGGGAGATGAAGCAGAGGCAGCAAAGGCAAGCTGCTCGCACGGCAAGGAGGCCTTACCTACATGGGGTCTTGCTGTACCTGCATACTAACCTTTTGTGTTTCATCCACAAGTACCCCCAGGTCCCGCTGTACTGCAGCACTTTGCAATCTTTCTCCATTTAAATAATAACTTGCTCTTTGAATTTTCCTGCCAAAGTGCATGATCTCACACTTTCCAACATTATACTCCATCTGCCAAATTTTTGCCCACTCACTTAGCCTGTCTATGTCCTTTTGCAGATTTTTTGTGTTCTCCTCACACATTGCTTTTCCTCCCATCTTTGTATCGTCAGCAAACTTGGCTACGTTACACTCGGTCCCTTCTTCCAAGTCGTTAATATAGATTGTAAATAGTTGGGGTCCCAGCACTGATCCCTGCGGCACCCCACTCATTACTGATTGCCAACCCGAGAATGAACCATTTATCCCGACTCTCTATTTTCTGTTCGTTAGCCAATCCTCTATCCATGCTGTTAGTGAAATAACTTATTCACCGGAATACGGAGAGACGCCGTGGACTCGCAGTTACAGCAGCCGACTTCTCGTTTAAGCAGAGTGGAGCACAATTATTTATACATTGAAGTAAACAAGTATAGAAGATCTCATTATTGTACAGAAAATCTCATTATTGATAAGAAATCGCCTGACCCACGAGTCTTAGAACTGCCACTGCCTTTGTCTGTCTGCATAACGTCTGTATGTGATTATACGGTTAAATGGTTTATGCTAGAGTTTGACCTTATCCCCAGATGTGCAACTGGGGATTTTCCACTCCCTGCTGCCAAGCTGCCATTTGTCTGATTTCCCAGCAAGCTCTATTTACTCCAACAGTCCCTCCTGTGGTTCATGGGGACAGGAGGAAGCTCCCTCTGAACCATTTTGCCCTGGACCCTTCTGCTGCTGTAGTTCCTCTCGCCACCTCTTCTGGTGTTTTGCTTGATGTTCAGCATGTATGGGGTTCGCCAATCCTGCGATCCCCTGCTCTCAGGCTGTGGTGGTCCTTTCTTGTGAGTTTGTTAGCAATGTTGGAGTAACGGGATCCGGGCTGGATCACTTGTCGATATTCCACGGCAGTTGCTGGGACTATCGTTTCTCCCATTCTGGCACAACAGCACTTTACCAGCATAACCAAGAGATACAGCACTATTATGACAATAACAATTGTAACAAATCCCTGCAATGATCCTATTGATCCCAACCAGCCGGTCGCCCATCCCCACAGGGAGGAATCCGGCGTTTGTCGAGCCTTTGCTGCCTCTGTTTGGATGTGGTTAGCTAAATCGTGGATAGTCTCCGAGCTATCTGGGATGTAAGTACAACACTCTCTTCCAATTATCGCACATGTGCCTCCCTTCTCGGCTAAGATAAAGTCTAGAGCCATCCTGTTTTGTAAAACCATTGTGCATATTGCCACGGTTTCGGCGCTTGTGCCTTCCAGCGCTTCAGCCGTATCATTGGCAACCTCTTCGAGTAGGGAGGCCAGGAGGTTTATTTCGTTGATTGCTCAGGCAGCACCATAGGAGGGTGCTATGATAGCAAAGAATCGGGCGGACTCACTCTCTTTTTGCCAAATGAGGGTGTTGTGTCAAAGACCTCAGATGGTGTACGTATGGGACCACGTAAGCCAGGTAGCAAGACCCGGTGCACTTCAGTGGTAGCCAGGGTTATGCCTAATGGCCACAGACAAAGTATGTCCCATTATATGGGCTGTATCGTGTTACCACCTCAGGGGCCCATGCGTCAGTCAGGTTGCTACCATCCGTAAGGTTCTGGAATATTATGCGACTATTATCAGCGTCGTCAGTTACGTTAAAATACTGGGAGCCCTTACTACGCCCCATTGTTTGCCCTCCAGTCTGGATTCTAATGAAACACACCGACCCGAGTGGTTCCCCTATTCCTGAGGTATTAGTAAGAACCAGGAACGGGGGGCTGACAATTTGTATTGTACTTGGGGATGGTCCCATCCTGTGAAGGTTTTTAATGGGTGGCCTGCTTGTTCCCATTCTGCCGCACTTCCCTTCATACTAACTATATACCTTCCACCCCAGGTGGCTAGACTTCCTTCGCTTGTCTCATCCACGGAGGAGGCGTTCTGGTTGATGTCCCATTCCGCCACCTCCGATAAGTTGGGCAGTATGGTCCTCAGCGGAATACCTCCCTTAGCGTGACTTGGGACATATGCACATACCCAGCAGCTTGACAAATTTTTAGCTTTAGCATACATATATGACATATACAAGAAGGTGTTAACATGTAATTCCCGTTTTCTCCGGAGGGCCGTACCTTCTCCCCATTGGCTAACGCCGAGGAAGCAAAACACAGATAAAGTGGACAGCACTTTCATTCTCATTGTTACTTATTACTCTACACTTTAACAATCTCCCAAACCCGTGCGCAACGTGTTGATAGAAGATGTGTCAGGGCCTTCCTGTCAATGGTAATAACGAGGTTTGTTAAGTGTTAGGGCTCATATACTTTAAGCTAGGACCAATGTTTCCATTGTCCCTTTCGCTTAATGTCCACACACACACAAGTATCACTGCTAAGCACGACCTCATCGGGTCCTATCCATTTCGGGGCGAAGCCCGGTTTTCCCGGTATGACCTTGACCATTACCCTTGTCCCCGCCGGGGGTACTTTAGGGAGAGTGGTCAACTTAAGGTTATCATCTCTTTCCTTTTGGTCAGAACGAACCGTTTTCCTCATATCTGCCAATTGCTGACTCAACTCGATGAGGTAGGTTCGCATTCTATCTTTCAATGGGCCCACCTCCGTTCCTCCCGTGGCGATGCCCTCGGGCAGCAACATTGCCCGTCCGGTTATCAGTTCATACCGGGTAAATCCGGTAGTGCGATTAGGGGTCGCTCTTAATTTCATTCGGATTATAGGCAACACATCTACCCAGGTTTGTCCGGTGTCCCGGATGGCCTTCCCCAGAGCCAATTTTAATGTTCTATTCATTCGTTCTACCATACCCGAGCTCTGAGGATGGAAGGGAATGTGGAACCTTTATCCTATTCCCAATAATTTACAGACTGTTTTCATTACCGATCCCGTAAAGTGTGTGCCCTGGTCTGAATCTATTTGCAATGGTACCCCCCATCGCGGAATTACCTCCTCTGCCAAGATTTGTGCCACGGTAGTTGCCGTGCAGTTTCTCGTTGGAAAGGCTTCTACCCAACGGGTGAATTGGTCTATCACCACCAAGCAGTATTGTTTTCCCCGGGAAGCTGGGAGGGGCCCAGTGAAGTCTATCTGGACGTTTTCCCAAGGTCCCCGCGGGTGTGGCTGATGTGACACCCGGACCTGTACCGGTTTTCCACTATTGTGCTGTGCGCATATAATACATCTATGGTAATATCGGCCGACGTCCGGCCTCAACCCCGGCCACCTCCAGTCTTTCATAACCGTAGTTGCCATTGGGACTGGTGCGGTCTGGCTCGCGCCATGGTGTAATTCCATTAACATCTGCGTTATACAGGACGGTGCTACTACTCTCCTGTCTTTCCTCCACACGTGGTCCGCTTCCAGTTTTGCTCCTTTCTGTGCCCATTCCCCTTTCTCGGCGGCGGGGATGTTAGCATGAAGCTGTACTATATTTATCCTTTCCTGTTCTACTCTTGCGGCCGCCACTTGTTCCACCCGTTCCGACTCTAAGGCCGTCAGCCGCTTGGTTACCCTCCTGTTCTTTCGTCCTAACCTTTTGGTGTGCCTTAATCTTTATAACTGCTGCCTGTGTCGGTTTACTTGAGGCTTCTAATAGGTTCCTAACTCTTACTTGATGCTTAACGGGCTCTCCCCCTGTGGTAATAAAGCCCCTGTGTCCCCATGCGGTCATATAGTCATGCACTCCCCCAAATGCGTACCGACTGTCCGTATAAATGTTTACGGTTTTTCCTTCTGCTTCAGTGCTTCCGTGAGGGCCACCAGTTTGGCTACCTGAGCCGACAGGCTCCCATCTATTCGTCCCGATCTCTCAACGTCTAAGTGCCCGTTCACCACAGCCCACCCAGTCCGCGGGGCCCCATCTATATAGTTACGTGACCCATCTACGTAGAAGGTGAACTGCGGATTCTCCAGCGGTACATCCTTCAGCCTTCCCATGTTCACTTCCTCATCCACTTCCTCACATTGATGGGGACTACCTTCTCCCATCATCCCCTCTGCTGGGTTCTCCCCCGTGTCTCTGATTATCTTGACTGACTGATCGGCGGGTAGTAACACTGCCTCCCACCTTGCCCGGCGCATGTTAGAGACGGACCTCAGCCTTCCAATGTTTAACATTCCCACAATGGTATGTTTGGTATTTAGGATTTAGGCGGCTACACATCGCGATAGTCCCTGTTCTACCGGCGACATCTTAGTCGAGTAATATGCCACTGGGCTCTTTCTATCCCCATGATCTTGTGCCACTACTGCTGTGTAAAATCCAGCATGATTGTTACAGAATATGTGGAATGGCTTTCGCATATCCGGCAATCCCAGTCTGGGTGCTGTAATGAGGGCCCGTTTAAACTCCATATAGGCTTCCTGTTGTTTCAGGCCCCATTCTACCTCCGACGTGGCCGGAGGGGAGCCCCTCACTAATGCCTGTATAGGTTCGACTATTTCTGCAAAACTGGGAATAAAACTCCGGCTGTAACTAAAAAGACCCAGGACCTTCCCCACCCCTCCTTACAGAGACAGGACGAGGCATTCGTTCTATGGCACTCCGCCGGTCTCCGGGCATGGTTCGTTGTCCCTGCGGCAACTGTTGTCCGCGGTACGTGACCTGGGCCAACCCTATCTGTGCTTTCTGTGGATTTCCCTTAAACCCGCCCTCCAGCAGTGCTGGCAATACCACGACCAGCACAGCGGCCTGCCCCCTTTCATCCTCTGAAGCGATTAGGAGGTGGTCTACATATTGTAAAACCGTCCTGTGGTACGGTGCCGGGTCTACTTTTTCTAATAACGCGCTCATGGCCCGGTGGAAGATGACTGGACTATTGTGAAATCCCTGTGGGAGTCTTGTCCAGGTATATTGCTTTGCCCCGACTGTGAAGGCGAACTTGTCCTGAGCCGTCCGGTCGAGGGGGATAGACCAGAACCCATTTGCTATATCTAAAACCGTAAAAACCTTATGAGTGGGGCTGAGCCGGTTAAATATTGTGGCCGGGTTGGCCACAATCGGGTGTACCTTCGAGGTGACCTTATTTAGGGCCGTGTAGTCGATCATAAGGTGGTAAGACCTGTCTGGTTTAGACACTGGCCACACAGAGGAACTAGTAGTGCTTTCAGCATGTCTCATTATTTCTCTTTTCTCCAGCTCCTTAACTATCTCTTTAACCGCCTGTTCTGCTTCTGTTTTAATGGGGTACTGTCTGTGGGCGGTATGGGCTGGTCCCTCGACTGTAATGGGCGGCATAACCACCTCTCCGGTATCTTGCTTGTCCTTAGCCCAAACTGCGGACAAGGCACTACATACTGCTCGATAGATTCCCTTAATCTTTGTCCAATCTTGTGACCAAAATTGCACACTGCCTACCTTGGCTGTATGGCGGGTATATTTGGTGAGATGTGTCCTGGCCCCATTTGCTTCCGGCCAGTGCAATTTAGACGGTCGGGCATCTATCAAGAGGTTAAGGTCCCTCATGAGGTCGAGCCCCATGATGGTACCCTCGTTATTCCTACACACATAGAACTGTGCGGGTATTATTTTCCCATCTATTTCTACCACCTACACTGTGCTTTTGTACGCGTGGACTCATTCTCCTCCTAAGCCCACTATCACTATTTTATCCTTGGTTAACGGGAGGGGTATGTTGGTAATAGAGACCGAGCATCCTGTGTCCACTAACATTTCACACTGTCGGCCCCCTATTAGTGCAGACACATACATTCGTTCATCTGACCCTCCTTCCCCGGGGGCCGCAGACCCTCAATAGCTGCTCCCTGACTTCAAGGTATTCCAGGTATTTGCGGTACTCATCGCTACCTATTTGTTGTTCGAGGGTCCCAGGGGCCGATGTTTTACTGGCCTCGGCCTGTCCCGCCCAACATTTCTCCGCTAGGTGTCCCACCCTTCCACAATTCTTGCAGAAAGGTTTCGGGGCTTTACAGGCCTTTGCCATGTGCCCGGCCTTACCACAATTAAAACAGGTTCGGGGTCGGGTACCCTGCGCCTGTCCCGTCACCCCTTCTCTCTTGTTTTGTAGTTGGGCCCCCATGTTCTCGCTTTGCCCCTTGGCCATCTACGTTACTAGCCCGCCGTACTACATCATCATAGGTGGCGGCAACCACCCCCATTATCAAAACCTTTTGGTGTTCGGATGATAATCCCTCCTTAAACATTTGGACAAAGGCTGGCTCATTCATTGTGGCATTTGGCTGTCCTGATGAATCCTCATAGGCGGCGAACACTCGTTCCCCGTATTCTGACACCTCCTCTCCCTTTATCTGTCATCATATTCCCCCAATTAGTGGGAGCTGCCCCGAGGACGGTTTGGACGGAGGCCTTAAAGGCAGCAAAAGGTGCCCATTGGGCAGCTCTGTCTGCCGCCAGGACAACAGTCGAGGCCCAAGTCCCGTCCCGATAATTTGCATTAGCCTGGGCTCTCCACCGATCCTTCAGGCACTTGGCCCTGACCAGTTGATCGATGTCCCTAGGGTGTAAATCATGTACATCCCAGGTCTCGTCAAGGGCCTTCCAAAATTCTATGTTATTGCTCCTTGGTTTCAGAGACCCAAGGTCCTTCAGGATGGTTTGTTTCTCTAATGGCGTAAACGCGGTATATTTCCCAGTTGGGTTTTACTGCAGTTCCCCCCCTTCTCACTGGAGCTGCTTTTATTTCCGTGACACCGTCACCCCCTTCTCCGTTCTGACCCTCCATTTCCGGAGGGGCCGACGCCACGGGATATATTGGCGCATATGGGGGCGGTGTTTCTCAGCCGAACATTTCTCCTGCTGCACATGACCTATTTGGGGTACCGGTTACATTTTCCAATTGTTTCTCTAATTCTCTGATTCTTTTTGTTTTATATCTATCGTTTTCTTCCGCTATTTCCTGTAACTGTATATATGCTTGGGCCAACATTATCCCTGCCTTTTTTGTTCTATCTTTCTTCTGTTTTTCCCACCAGTCCCGTTGCTCCGGGAGTGGTTTGGACGGATCCCACCCGTCCCGATTCATTTTCTCTCTCACTGTCTTTCTTTCTTGTGGTTACAGGTCATATTTAGTTACAGTCATGTATAGCATGGTAAGATACAGTTATGTACAGTGGTGTGAGATACATGACAGTCATGGTTCATCAGTCACTGAAGGTGGGCATGCAGGTGCAGCGGGCAGTGAGGAGGGAAGTGGTATGTTGGCCTTTGTAGCTGGGGGATTTGAGTATAGGAGCAGGGAGGTCTTGCTGCAGTTGTGCAGGGCCTTGGTGGGGCCTCACCTGGAGTGTTGTGTGCAGTTTTGGTCTCCTGAGGAAGGACGTTCTTGCTATTGGGGGAGTGCAGCGAAGGTTCACCGGACTGATTCCGGGGATGGCTGGACTGACATGTGAGGAAAGACTGGATCAACTGGATCCTTTATTCACTGGAGTTTAGGGTGAGGGGGGACCTCGTGGAAGTGTATGGGATTCTGACGGGACTGGACGGGTTAAATGCGGGAAGAGTGTTCCCGATGTGGGGGGGGGGGCGGAACCGGGGGACATGGTCTTCGGATGGGAGGGTGGGCCATTTGGGACTGGGATGAGGAGAAACGTCTTCACTCGGGGGGTTGTTGACCTATGGAGTTCCCTGCCACAGAGAGTTGTTGATGCCGGTTCAGTGGATATATTCAAGAGGGAGTTAGATATGGCCCTTACGGCTAAAGGGATCAAGGGGTATGGAGAGAAAGCAGGAAGGGGGTACTGAGGGAATGATCAGCCATGATCTTATTGAATGGCGGTGCAGGCTCGAAGGGCCGAATGGCCTACTCCTGCACCTATCTTCTATGTTTCTATTTTCCTCCATAAACCATCTGGTCAAGGATCCTGACGGCCCCGAACTAAATGTAGAGTCCTTATCTGCCATCGTAGTACGTCTACTACCTCACTTATGTCCTAGTGGGTCCCGCTTAGCTAGCTGGGACGCCTACTATAATCCGTCGTCAGAGGTGCCTCACTTGTAAACCCCCACTTTCCAGGTCTCTCAGAGGTGTCTCACTTGTAAACCCCCACTTTCCAGGTCTCTCAGCGGTGTCTCACTTGCGACTAATATGTGGCACATCACGGACCTATTTAACATTTAGTCTTCTGCAAATAAGAAACAATACAGTTACGGAACCGTGGGTCGCGACCTATATAAACCGTTTAAGTCACAAACCCACTCCCTTAGTCCGTTGGATCCGTCCGAGTGACCTACTCACCAGTCCCACGGTGTCAATTTATTGATGGTCAGAAATGTGACCCCTTGCCCGGTACCGCGGGCCTAGGTGGAGAGAGTCCTCGACACGGATCCTGCCGACTACGCCAAATTGTTAGTGAAATAATTTATTCCCCGGAATACGGAGTGAGCTTTGCGAATCATAAACGGTTTATTAAACAGAGCGCTCTGAGATAGACGCCGTGGACTCGCAGTCACAGCAGCCGACTTCTCGTTTAAGCAGAGCAGAGCACAATCACTTATACATTGAAGTAAACAAGTATAGAAGATCTCATTGTACAGAAAATCTCATTATTGATAAGAAATCACCTGACCCACGAGTCATAGAACTGCCACTGCCTTTGTTTGTCTACATGACGTCTGTATGTGATTATACGGTTAAATGGTTTATGCTAGAGTTTCCACTCCTTGCTGCCAAGCTGCCATTTGTCTGATTTCTCAGCAAGCTCTATTTACTCCAACAATGCTAATATATTACCCACAACTTTTATCTTGTGTAGTAACCTTTTATGTGGCACCTTGTCAAATGCCTTCTGGAAGTCCAAATACACCACATCCACTGGTTCCCCTTTATCCACCCTGTCCGTTACATCCTCAAAGAATTCTAGCAACTTTGTCAAACATGACTTCCCCTTCATAAATCCATGCTGACTCTGACAGACCGAATGCTGCTTTTCCAAATGTCCTGCTACTGCTTCTTTAATAATGGACTCTAACATTTTCCCAACCGCAGATGTTAGGCTAACTGGTCTATAGTTTCCTCTTTTTGTCTGCCTCCTTTTTTAAATAGGGGCGTTACATCTGCAGTTTTCCAATCTGCTGGGACCTCCCCAGAATCTAGGGAATTTTTGTAAATTACAACGAATGCATCCACTATCCCTGCCGCTACTTCTCTTAAGACCCGAGGATGCAAGCCATCAGGTCCAGGGGATTTATCTGCCTTTAGTCCCATTATCTTACTGAGTACTAACTGCTTCGTGATTGTGTTAAGTTCCTCCCCCCTATTATTCTTGATTATCCATTGTTGGGATATTGTTTGTGTCCTCTACCGTAAGATTGAGACAAAATATTTGTTCAGAGTTTCTGCTTTACGTGGTGGGCTGCTGCAGCCCCCACAACTCGGCCACCTGACGGCACAACTGTTGCCACCGCGGGTTCGCCGACCAGCTCGGGAAGAGGCGGCCTGAAAATCCACATTCTGGGCGGGCTGCCCATGAGCGCATCATCAAACTGCTTCCCCTGAATGAAACCCCAGATCCCCATTGCTCAACACTTCCCCACCTGACCACCCTTCGGAACATCACACTGTCCTCTTGGCCACGATGCTGAAATGAAAGCCACCACAAAACAAACATTCCAAACCAAATTTATAAATCATTCAATCCAATACTAAATAACAAAGTCAACGAATTACCCTTGTGAATTTCCTTAGTGTCTGTCTTTGCTCTTATAAAGTGTCCTACAAAATCTGTCCTGGGAGGACAGACACACCAACATTAGACCAGGCCAACATCCCCAGCATCGAAGCACTGACCACACTGGATCAGCTCCGCTGGGCAGGCCACATTGTTCGCATGCTCGACACGAGACTCCCAAAGCAAGCGCTCTACTCGGAATTCCTTCACGGCAAACGAGCCAAAGGTGGGCAGAGGAAACGTTACAGGGACCACCCTCAAAGCCTCCCTGAAAAAGTGCAACATCCCCACCGACACCTGGGAGTCCCTGGCCAAAGACCGCCCTAAGTGGAGGAAGTGCATCCGGGAGGGAGCTGAGCACCTCGAGTCTTGTCGCCGAGAGCATGCAGAAACCAAGCACAGACAGCGGAAGGAGCGTGCGGCAAACCAGTCCCCCCCTCCCCTTCCCTCAACCACTGTCTGTCCCACCTGTGACAGGGACCGTGGTTCCCGTATTGGGCTGTTCAGCCACCTAAGGACTCATTTTTAGAGTGGAAGCAAGTCTTCCTCGATTCCGAGGGACTGCCTATGAAGATGATGAAAGTGTTGCCCCAGTGGCTGCAGCATGGCTGGTAGAAAGCTTCTGACTTTGCGTGGGGGAGACTGTGGATGGCCTTGCAGGACAACTTCGAGCAGCTCTGGGCCGAGAAGGGCCGGCTGCGGACTGCATCACCTCGGCTCGGGCGGCAGCGGTCTGGGCTGGCTGGCTGGTAACGGCAAGGGCACTGGCAGAGTGGCATTGGTGCGAGGACAAATGGTGTCACCCTGAGAGAGGACAGCAGGTTCGTGCTCCATGGAGACGCTGCCACTCCCCCCGGATCGGCGTCTCAGCAATCCCCATAATCTGTTGGAGGAGAGATTTCCGGACTGCTGAGACACCCTGCAAGCCCCTTTCCACACTGGTAAACCCAGCCACGATGGCAGCAGTCTGAGCTTCCACTGCAGCAGCCAGATGTTGGGTGGCTTCCGCTTGTGCTGCAATGGAAGCTGAGACCAAGCTGTCAGACTATGTATCACTGTTGGGTCAAAGCGCTAATGGAGTTGCCCATCACTTCCATCCTGGAAAGGATGGGCTCCAGGTTCTGCACAAAGCCCTGTGCAAGGTTGAAATCGGACCGTCCATGCTCCTTGACTGAAGAGAGGCTCTGTGATGGCCTGCTATTGTACCAAGCATTTCCCCCTGGCCTGGCTGCAGCCCACTTGTGCTCGGTACTCCCCATGTGCTGATCCCGGCTCTCTGTTCTACCCGCTATAGTATGCACAGTGCCAGTCTCTGAGCTGGTGCCTGTGCTTCAGATCGAGTCTCCATCACTCTCCTCTGGTTCTTCCTGCAGTGGCTGGGATGCTTGGAGTTCTTGGGTATAAGTGGGAGGGTAAAGGGAGTGGGACTGGGGAAAGTGTGGAAGTGAGAGAGCGAAGGGGGGTGGAAGTCAGGGGGCAGGCTATGGGATGTGGGGGGCCAATGGGGGGGGCCATGGGTGACGATGGGAATGGGGGGTGGGGAATGAGGGGGCGATGGGGAATGGGTGGGCGATGGAGGGTGGGCGATGGGGAATGGGTGGGCGATGGGGAATGGGTGGGCGATGGAGGATGGGTGGGCGATGGGGAATGGGTGGGTGATGGGGAATGGGTGGGCGATGGAGGATGGGTGGGCGATGGGGAGAGGGTGGGCGATGGGGAATGGGTGGGTGATGGGGAGAGGGTGGGCGATGGGGAGAGGGTGGGTGATGGGGAGAGGGTGGGCGATGGGGAATGGGTGGGCGATGGGGAATGGGTGGGCGATGGGGAGAGGGTGGGCGATGGGGAGAGGGTGGGCGATGGGGAATGGGTGGGCGATGGAGGGTGGTGGGCGATGGGGAGAGGGTGGGCGATGGGGAATGGGTGGGCGATGGGGAATGGGTGGGCGATGGAAGGTGGGTGGGCGATGGGGAGAGGGTGGGCGATGGAGGGTGGGTGGGCGATGGGGAATGGATGGGCGATGGGGAATGGGTGGGCGATGGAGGATGGGTGGGCGATGGAGGGTGGGTGGGCGATGGGGAATGGGTGGGCGATGGGGAATGGGTGGGCGATGGAGGATGGGTGGGCGATGGGGAATGGGTGGGCGATGGGGAATGGGTGGGCGATGGGGAATGGGTGGGCGATGGGGAATGGGTGGGCGATGGGGAATGGGTGGGCGATGGGGAATGGGTGGGCGATGGGGAGAGGGTGGGCGATGGAGGGTGGGTGGGCGATGGGGAATGGGTGGGCGATGGGGAATGGGTGGGCGATGGAGGATGGGTGCGCGATGGAGGGTGGGTGGGCGATGGGGAATGGGTGGGGGATGGGGAATGGGTGGGCGATGGAGGATGGGTGGGCGATGGGGAGAGGGTGGGCGATGGGGAATGGGTGGGCGATGGGGAGAGGGTGGGCGATGGAGGGTGGGTGGGCGATGGGGAATGGGTGGGGGATGGGGAATGGGTGGGCGATGGGGAGAGGGTGGGCGATGGAGGGTGGGTGGGCGATGGGGAATGGGTGGGGGATGGGGAATGGGTGGGCGATGGAGGATGGGTGCGCGATGGAGGGTGGGTGGGCGATGGGGAATGGGTGGGGGATGGGGAATGGGTGGGCGATGGAGGATGGGTGGGCGATGGGGAATGGGTGGGCGATGGGGAATGGGTGGGCGATGGGGAGAGGGTGGGCGATGGAGGGTGGGTGGGCGATGGGGAATGGGTGGGCGATGGGGAGAGGGTGGGCGATGGAGGGTGGGTGGGCGATGGGGAATGGGTGGGGGATGGGGAATGGGTGGGCGATGGAGGATGGGTGGGCGATGGGGAATGGGTGGGCGATGGGGAATGGGTGGGCGATGGGGAGAGGGTGGGCGATGGAGGGTGGGTGGGCGATGGGGAATGGGTGGGGGATGGGGAATGGGTGGGCGATGGAGGATGGGTGCGCGATGGAGGGTGGGTGGGCGATGGGGAATGGGTGGGGGATGGGGAATGGGTGGGCGATGGAGGATGGGTGGGCGATGGGGAATGGGTGGGCGATGGGGAATGGGTGGGCGATGGGGAGAGGGTGGGCGATGGAGGGTGGGTGGGCGATGGGGAATGGGTGGGCGATGGGGAGAGGGTGGGCGATGGAGGGTGGGTGGGCGATGGGGAATGGGTGGGCGATGGGGAATGGGTGGGGGATGGGGAATGGGTGGGCGATGGAGGATGGGTGGGCGATGGGGAATGGGTGGGCGATGGGGAATGGGTGGGCGATGGGGAGAGGGTGGGCGATGGAGGGTGGGTGGGCGATGGGGAATGGGTGGGCGATGGGGAATGGGTGGGCGATGGGGAGAGGGTGGGCGATGGGGAGAGGGTGGGCGATGGAGGGTGGGTGGGCGATGGGGAATGGGTGGGCGATGGAGGGTGGGGGGGGTGATGGGGAATGGGTGGGCGATGGAGGGTGGGGGGATGGGGAATGAGGGGGCGATGGGGAATGGGTGGGCGATGGAGGGTGGGGGGGGGCGATGGAGGATGGGGGCGATGGGGAATGGGTGGGCGATGGGGAATGGGTGGGCGATGGAGGGTGGGGGGGATGTGGAATGAGGGGGCGATGGGGAATGGGTGGGCGATGGAGGGTGGGGGGGATGGGGAATGAGGGGGCGATGGGGAATGGGTGGGCGATGGAGGGTGGGGGGCGATGGGGAATGGGTGGGCGATGGGGAATTGGTGGGCGATGGAGGGTGGGGGGGATGTGGAATGAGGGGGCGATGGGGAATGGGTGGGCGATGGAGGGTGGGGGGGGCGATGGAGGATGGGGGCGATGGGGAATGGCAGGGTGACAAGGTGCCGATGATGTGGACCCGACTAACTCGTCTCTCCATTCCTCCCAGGTGCCGATTACAACACGAAGTACAGACCCATCACCACCAGCTACGATTACGATGCTCCCCTCTCCGAGGCCGGTGATCCCACCGATAAGTTTCACGCAGTGCGGGATGTGATTAGCAAGGTGAGGCCCGATGACCCTCACACACAGTGCCAGGATGGAGTGACCAATCCGGGGCGCTCTGGGGAGGCAGCGAGACCGGGGAGTGGGTCTGGAGGCTGCGGGTCAGAGGGTAGCTGGGTGGAGGCAACCCGTGGCTCTCCGACCCACACCTCGGCCAATCCTCATTCTGCTGCCACACGTTAGTTACCTCGCACCTTCAATTCTCTCATTTGTAGAGGGAGCTTTACTCTGTATCTAACCCCCTGTACCTGCCCTGGGAGTGTTTGATGGGACAGTGTAGAGGGAGCTTTACTCTGTATCTAACCCCCTGTACCTGCCCTGGGAGTGTTTGATGGGACAGTGTAGAGGGAGCTTTACTCTGTATCTAACCCCCTGTACCTGCCCTGGGAGTGTTTGATGGGACAGTGTAGAGGGAGCTTTACTCTGTATCTAACCCCCTGTACCTGCCCTGGGAGTGTTTGATGGGACAGTGTAGAGGGAGCTTTACTCTGTATCTAACCCCGTGCTGTACCTGCCCTGGGAGTGTTTGATGGGACAGTGTAGAGGGAACTTTACTCAGTATCTAACCCCGTGCTGTACCTGCCCTGGGAGTGTTTGATGGGACAGTGTAGAGGGAACTTTACTCAGTATCTAACCCCGTGCTGTACCTGCCCTGGGAGTGTTTGATGGGACAGTGTAGAGGGAGTTTTACTCTGTATCTAACCCGTACTGTACCTGCCCTGGGAGTGTTTGATGGGACAGTGTAGAGGGAGCTTTACTCTGTATCTACCCCTGTGCTGTACCTGCCCTGGGAGTGTTTGATGGGACAGTGTAGAGAGAGCTTTACTCTGTATCTAACCCCGTGTACCTGCCCTGGGCCCTGGGAGTGTTTGATGGGACGGTGTAGAGGGAGCTTTACTCTGTATCTAACCCGTGCTGTACCTGCCCTGGGAGTGTTTGATGGGACAGTGTAGAGGGAGCTTTACTCTGTATCTAACCCGTGCTGTACCTGCCCTGAGAGTGTTTGATGGGACGGTGTAGAGGAATGGTATTTAACCCGTCTTGTGACATATTCCAGCTGATGTTCCTTCCTGTTCCTGTTCCTCAGTTTCGAGATGTCCCTATTGGTCCGGTGCCTCCTCCCACTCCGAAGTTCTCCTACGGCCGTGTGACTTTGACAAAGGTACGGGATTGGTCAGTGGTGTGACGCTTGTGGCTCTGTCTCTGTCCTGGTCTGACTGTTGCCTTTTATCTTTCAGTACGGACCACTGCTGGACTTCCTGAAGCTGCTTGCACCAGGCGCACCGGTTAACAGCACCTACCCTTTGACCTTTGAGCAAATGAAACAGGTAGGAGGTCGTCCCAGCATGGTGTCAGACCTAAGGCTGTTACAGGGTTCACTTCTGCTCTGAGCTGACACACACTGGGCACTGTCAGTGCATGGAAAGTGTTGGGATTGTGGTAACTACTAGCAGGTCCAGCGATTTCCCCGCAGGCCAGCCATGGTGGAGCGAAGGATAGGGGGCACAAGAGGCCGGAGTTGTGGGGGATTATCAAGCTCTGGGGCTGGGGGAGGTTGCAGAGATGGGGAGAGGGCGAGGAGGCGATGAGGGATTTGAACACGAGGATGAGAAGTTTAAAATCGAGACGTTGCCGGACCGGGAGCCAATGTCGGCCAACAAGCACCGATGTTCACAGTAATATTTTTGGGGGCGGTTTTCCCCATTGAACGGCTGTGAGCCAGCCGCACAGCTTAAAGGGATCATTGCCGAGCTCGGGGGGATGGCTGAAGAGGAATTGGTGCAAGTTAGGATACGTGACACCTGGGACACTGCCCTGAGGAACTCCTGCGGTGATGTCCTGGGGTTTTGGTGTGCTGGGTATGACTCCAGCCAGTGGAGAGTTTTCCCCCTGATTCCCATTGATTTCAGTTTTACTAGGGCTCCTTGATGCCGCACTCAGTCAAATGCTGCCTTGATGTCAAGGGCAGTCACTCTCACCTCACCTTTAGAATTCAGCTCTTTTGTCCATGTTTGGACCAAGGCTGTAATGAGGTCTGGAGCCGAGTGGTCCTGGCAGAACCCAAACTGAGCATCGGTGAGCAGGTTATTGGTGAGTAAGTGCCACTTGATAGCACTGTCGATGTCACCTTCCATCACTTTGCTGATGATTGAGAGTAGACTGATGGGGCGGTAATTGGCCGGATTGGATTTGTCCTGCTTTATGTGGACAGACATACCTGGGTAGTTTTCCACATTGTCGGGCAGATGCCAGTGTTGTAGCTGTACTGGAACAGTTTGGCTAGAGGCCCGGCTAGTTCTGGAGCACAAGTCTTCAACACGACAACCGGGATGTTGGCGGGGCCCAGAGCCTTTGCTGTATCCGGTGTGTTCAGCCGTTTCTTGATATCACGTGGAGTGAATCGAATTGGCTGAAGACTGGCTTCTGTGATGGTGGGGACTTCAGGAGGAGGCTGATATGGATCATCCATTCGGCACTTCTGGCTGAAGATGGTTGTAAACGCTTCAGCCTTGTCTTTTGGAATCACGTGCTGGGCTCCGCCATCAGCGAGGATGGGGATATTCATGGATCGTCCTCCTCCCTCCCGTTAGTTGTTTAATGATCCACCACCATTCACGACTGGACGTGGCAGGTGGGTGGGGGAAGCAAAGGGAGACTTACAATGGGACTTCAGGGCTAGGGTGGAACGGAGAAGGTCTGTTCGTGGTTAAAGGGGCGGTGGGGAAAGGGAAACAGCTGGATGGATGGTTTCTGACTTGGTGGTGAAGAGCCACTGGAGAAGGTGCAAAAAGATTCTAGGGGCCATAAATATCAGACAGCCACTAATAAATCCAATTGGGAATTCAGGAGAAACCAGAGGTGCTTAGAATATGGAACTCGCTGCCACAGGGAGTGGTTGAAGTGAATAGTATCGATGCATTTAAGGGGAAGCTGGATAAACACATGAGAGAGAAAGGAATAGAAGGATATGTTGATGGGGTGAGATGGAGAGGGGTGGGAGGGGGCTGGTGTGGAGCATAAACCCCGGCACGGACCCGCTGGGCCGAATGGCCTGTTCCTGTGCCGTACATTCTGCGTAAGGAGTCCATGAGCTCCTCACTCTAGAGGTTGGAGATGAGGGGGCAGGAAAGAGGTTAAGGCACAGTAGGTACTGGAGTAATAGTCCTACAGGATGATTGGACCGATTTGGCTGAGGAAACAGGCCTGGCAGATTTAAGACAGAAATAGACAGTTTCTTAAACGATGAGGGGTTATGGAGAGTGGGCAGGGAAGTGGAGCTGAGTATATGATCAGATCAGCATGGGGTTAAAGAAGGCAAATGGCATGTTGGCCTTCATAGCGAGAGGATTTGAGTATAGGAACAGGGAGTGTTACTGCAGTTGTACAGGGCCTTGGTGAGGCCTCACCTGGAATATTGTGTTCAGTTTTGGTCTCCTAATCTGAGGAAGGACGTTCTTGCTATTGAGGGAGTGCAGCAAAGGTTCACCAGATTGATTCCCGGGATGGCAAGACTGACATATGAGGAAAGACCGGATCGACTAGGCTTATATTCACTGGAATTTAGAATAATGAGAGGGGATCTCATAGAAACATATAAAATTCTGACGGGATTGGGCAGGTTAGATGCAGAAAGAATGTTCCCGATGTTGGGGAAGTCCAGAACTAGGGGTCACAGTCTAAGGATAAGTGATAAGCCATTTAGGACCGAGATGAGGAGAAACTTCTTCACTCAGAGAATTGTGAACCTGTGGAATTCTCTACCACAGAAAGTTGTTGAGGCCAGTTCGTTAGATATATTCAAAAGGGAGTTAGATGTGGCCTTTATAGCTAAAGGGATCAAGGGGTATGGAGAGAAAGTAGGAATGGGGTACTGAAGTTGAATGATCAGCCATGATCATATTGAATGGCGGTGCAGGCTCGAAGGGCCAAATGGCCTACTCCTACACCTATTTTCTATGTTTCTATGATCTACTCCTGTCCCTATTTCTTATGTTCTTATCCTGATGTGCTCTAGCCAGAAATGGCGATGAGTGGCCATACCAGGTGTGCACCAGATAACGCTCAATATAAAATGATTGATGGGTGTGGTCCAACGGGTACACTGGACGGAGCCTGGCGTGAGAATGACCTGCTTTTTTGGCGAGGGGGGAGGCGGGGTGGGACAGTGTCCACCTGTTGCTGACCCAGGGACCTGTTTATGTTTCAGTATTTTGGGTTTTTGCTGTATCGCACTGCGCTGCCGCGGACCATCGAGAAACCCACTCCCCTGATGTCAGCATTGAATGGAGTGCATGATCGAGGGTACGTCCTGGTCAACGGGGTGAGTGATGACTGTTTGTCACAGTGACCCTCGACCCCTGCCCCTCACCCTCTACCCTAACCCTTGACCCCATTTAGCAGCCAGCAGTGATAATGGGATGAGTGATGTTTGCTAACCTGTTGCAGGTGTACCGAGGGTTGTTGGAGCGCGACAATATCCTCGCGTTGAACATCACGGGCTGTAAAGGCGATGTGTTGGACATTCTGGTCGAGAACATGGGACGTGTCAACTTTGGAAGCTGCCTGCTGGACCCCAAGGTAAAGGTGTGGACAGAGACTGTGGGATGCATGCAGCATCTGGAGCCTGGGATGGGGGCGAGTGTGGGAGGCAGGTCTGGTCCTGACCCCTGAGGTTTTGGCAGGGTTGTCGCTGGGGCATAGGTCCAGAGGCACCATTTACCCATTTGTGAGTGAGACGTGCTATCCAACTGTGCAGGGCATCGCAGTTAAGCCCACTGTTTTCTAGTGGGGGGGCGATGGTTAGATATCGGTCAGTGAGCAGGAGCCCTCGGTGATCGACTCTGAGTGGGGCTCAGTACCACAGGCCGGGGTTGGAGCCTGGGCCTTTCCTGCTCTGTGTGTGGGGCTCAGCATCAGCTTGGACAGGGCATTAAAAGAACATAACATAAGAAATAGGAGCAGGAGTAGGCCATAAGGCCCCTTGAGCCTGCTCCGCTATTTAATACGGTCATGGCTGATCCGATCATGGACTCGGGTCCACTTCCCCGCCCGCTCCCCATAACCCCTTATTCCCTTATCGTTTATGAAACTGTCTATTTCTGTCTTAAATTTATTCAATATCCCAGATTCCACAGCTCTCTGAGGCAGCGAATTGCAGATTCACAACCCTCTGAGAAAATAAATTTCTCATCTCAGTTTTAAATGGACGGCCCCTTATCCTAAGGTTATGCCCTCTAGTTCTAGTTTCCCCTATCAGAGGAAACATCCTCCCTGCATCAACCTTGTCAACCCCCCTCATGATCTTATACGTTTCGATAAGATCACCTCTCATTCTTCTGAATTCCAATGAGTAGAGGCCCAACCTACTCAACCTTTCTTCATAAGTCAACCCCCTCATCCCCGGAATCAACCTCGTGAACATTCTCTGAACTGCCTCCACAGCGAGTATATCCTTTCGTAAATATAGAAACTGCACGCAGTATTCCAGGTGTGGCCTCACCAATACCTTGTACAGCTGTAACAAGACTGCCCTGCTTTTATACTCCATCACCTTTGCAATAAAGGCCAGGATTCCATTGGCCTTCCTGATCACTTGCTGTACCTGCATACTAACCTTTTGTGTTTCATGCACAAGTACCCCCAGGTCCCGCTGTACTGCAGCACTTTGCAATCTTTCTCCATTTAAATAATAACTTGCTCTTTGATTTTTTTCTGCCAAAGTGCATGACCTCACACTTTCCAACATTATACTCCATCTGCCAAATTCTTGCCCACTCACTTAGCCTGTCTATGTCCTTTTGCAGCCTCTTTATGTCCTCCTCACACATTAACCCTTCCTCCCATCTTTGTATCACCAGCAAACTTGGCTACATTACACTCAGTCCCCTCTAATATAGATTGTAAATAGTTGGGGTTCCAGCACTGATCCCTGCAGCACCCCACTCATTACTGATTGCCAACCAGAGAATGGACCATTTATCCCGACTCTCTTGTTTTCTGTTTGTCAGCCAATCCTCTATCCATGCTAATATATTACCCCCAACCTCGTGAACTTTTATCTTGTGCAGTAAACCTTTTGTGTGGCACCTTGTCAAATGCCTTCTGGAAGTCCAAATACACCACATCCACTGGTTCCCCTTTATCCACCCTGTTTTTTACATCCTCAAAGAATTCCAGCAAATTTGTCAAACATGATTTCCCCTTCATAAATCCATGCTGACTCTGACTGACCGAATTTTGCTTTTCCAAATGTCCTGCTACTGCTTCTTTAATAATGGGCTCCAACATTTTCCCAACCACAGATGTTAGGCTAACTGGTCTATAGTTTCCTGCTTTTTGTCTGCCTCCTTTTTTGAATAGGGGCGTTACATTTCCAGTTTTCCAATCCGCTGGGACCTCCCCAGAATCCAGGGAATTTTGGTAAATTACAACCAATGCATCCACAATCCCTGCAGCCACTTCTCTTAAGACCCTAGGATGTAAGCCATCAGGTCCAGGGATTTATCTGCCTTTAGTCCCATTATCTTACTGAGTCCCACCTCCTTAGTGATTGTGATTGTGTTAAGTTCCTCCCCGCCTATAGCCCCTTGACTATCCACTGTTGGGATATTGTTAGTGTCCTCTACTGTAAAGATTGATACTAAATATTTGTTCAGAGTTTCTGCCATCTCCATGTTCCCCATCACTAATTCCCCGGTCTCGTCCTCTAAGGGACCAACATTTACTTTAGCCACTCTTTTCCTTTTTATATACCTATAGAAATTCTTACTATCTGTTTTTATATTTTGTGCTAGTTTACTTTCATATTCTATCTTCCCTTAATCATTTTTTTAGTCATTCTTTGCTGGCTTTTAAAAGCTTCCCAATCTTCTGTGCTCCCACTAGTTTTGGCCACTTTGTATGCCCTTGTTTTTAATTGGATACCGTCCTTTATTTCTTTAGTTAGCCACGGATGGCTATCTTTTCCCTTGCACCCTTTCCGCCTCACTGGAATATATTTTTCCTGAGAGTTGTGAAAAACCTCTTTAAATGTACACCACTGTTCATCAACCGTCCTACACTTTAATCTATTTTCCCAGTCCACTTTAGCCAACTCTGCCCTCATACCTTCATAGTCTCCTTTATTTAAGTTTAGTACGCTGGTTAGAGATCCAACTTTCTCACCCTCCATCTGAATTTGAAATTCAACCATGCTATGATCACTCATTCCGAGGGGATCCTTGACGAGGAGATTGTTTATTAATCCGACCTCGACCAATTTGATTTGTTCAATCAATATGGAGGTTAAAATCACCCATGATTATTGCTGTTCCCTTTTTACAAGCCCCCACTATTTCCTGGTTTATGCTCCGACCAAGAGTTGCTATTGTTAGGGGGCCTATAGACTACGCCCACCAGTGACTTTTTCCCATTATCTCAGGGTCAGCAGGTTTCAATGGAGCAGAAGATTGACGGAGACCCTGTGTCCCTTTGGTAAGCCTGGGAGTGGCCCGGTGGGTGCCTGGGGTTGGGCTGCCCGGCCCAGTGTCACTGCTATCACTGCCTGTCTCTCTCTTTCTCTTTCCAGGGCCTGGTCAGGAACCTATCACTTGCCACCACCGACCTCACTACGTGGGCCATGTTCTCCTTGGCCATCGATGATGTCATTGGGAGGGGCTGGCCACACTCGGTAGCTCCGGCCCAGCCTCCAGCATCAGCTCTGCCCCCGCCCCCTGCTCATGGCCCCACCTTTTACTATGGATCCTTCGACTCGCCGAAGCCTCAGGACACCTACATCACGCTGCAGGACTGGGCCAAGGTGAGTCCGGATTACAGGAGCTGTAAACACCCTGCCCCACCATTACCCCCTCCGCACGTTCTCCCCTCCCCCCCAACCTCTCCCCTTCCCCCCAACCCCACCCTCTCCCCCCCAACCCCACCCTCTCCCCTTCCCTCCAACCCCACCCTCTCCCCTTCCCTCCAACCCCACCCTCTCCCCTTCCCTCCAACCCCACCCTCTCCCCTTTCCCCCAACCCCACCCTCTCCCCTTCCCCACAACCCCACCCTCTCCCCTTCCCCACCCTCTCCCCTTCCCTCCAACCCCACCCTCTCCCCTTCCCTCTAACCCCACCCTCTCCCCTTCCCCCCAACCCCACCCTCTCCCCTTTCCCCCAACCTCACCCTCTCCCCTTCCCCACACCTCTCCTCCTACCCCAACCCTCTCCCCACACATTCTCCCCGCACCCCAACTCTCCCCGCCTCTCCGTACCCCAAACTTCTCTCCCCCCTCTTTCCCCCCCCCCCTCTTTCCTTCCCCCCCCCTCTTTCTCTCCCTCCACAACCCCACCCCCAGTTGGCAGGTTGGGTACCAGGATGTAGCATTAGAAAGGAGAAAGGGTACACCGGATTGGGAAAGATAGATAGCACTAAAGCAAGAAATAGTGTGGGATTAGGTGGGGTCAGACTAAGAGAGATACAGGATGGTCTAAGGTAGGTTTACAGTGTATGTATGTGAATGTACGAAGCATGATAAACAAGGTTGGTGAGCTGCAGGCACAAATAGCCCCATGGGAATATGATGTTGTGGCGATAACGAAGACCTGGCTCAAAACAGGGAAGGATTGGGTACAAGATATTCCTGGATATAGGGTGTTCGGGAAAGATGGGGAAGGAAAGACTGGAGGTGGTGTGGCAGTACTGGTGAAGGAGAATGTTGCAGAGCTGGAGAGACGAATGTCCTGGAGGGGTCAAGGACGGAATCTATTTGGTAAGAAATAACAGAGGTGCCATTGCACTCCGAGGTCCCAATGAGGGAGGAGGCATTGCTGGATCTGGTTCTACGGAATGAGGTGGGTCAAGTGTCAGCAGGGGAACATTTAGGGAACAGCGATCATAGTATCACAAGGTTTAGATTAGCAGGGAGCAATCTAGAGTAAAAATACTTAATTGGAGGAAGGTAAATTTCAGTGGAATGAGAATGGATCTGACCCGGGTAAATTGGAATCAAAGATTTTCAGGCAAAACTGATGGAACAATGGGCTGCCTTTAAAGAGGAAATAGTTAGGGTACATTCCCATGAAGGGGAAAGGCTGGTAATTAAAGACAGAGCTCCATGGACGACGAAAGAGATAGAGTAAGATGAAAGAAAGACTTGCATTTATATAGCGCCTTTCATGGCCAACAGATGTCTCAAAGTATTTTACAGCCAATGAAGCAATTTGGAGTGGAGTCACTGTTGTAATGTGGGAAATGCAGCAGCGAATTTGCGCACAGCAAGCTCCCACAAATAGCAATGTGTTAATGACCAAATAATCTGTTTTTATGTCCCTCAGTACTGCCCTTCAGACAGCGCGGCTCTCCCTCACTACTGCCCCTCCGACAGTGCGGCGCTCCCTCAGCACTGCCCCTCCGACAGTGCGGCTCTCCCTCAGCACTGCCCCTCCGACAGTGCGGCGCTCCCTCAGTACTGCCCCTCCGACAGTGCGGCGCTCCCTCAGTACTGCCCCTCCGACAGAGCGGCGCTCCCTCCGACAGTGCGGCGCTCCCTCAGTACTGCCCCTCCGACAGTGCAGCTCTCCCTCCGACAGTGCGGCTCTCCCTCCGATAGTGCAGCGCTCCGTCACTACTGCCCCTCCGACAGTGCGGCTCTCCCTCAGTACTGCCCCTCCGACAGAGCGGCGCTCCCTCAGTACTGCCCCTCCGACAGTGCGGCTCTCCCTCACTACTGCCCCTCCGACAGTGCGGCTCTCCCTCAGCACTGCCCCTCCGACAGTGCGGCTCTAACTCTGATATTGCAGCGCTCCGTCACTACTGCCCCTACGACAGTGCGGCGCTCCCTCAGTACTGCCCCTCCGACAGTGCGGCTCTCCCTCAGCACTGCCCCTCCAACAGTGCGGCACTCCCTCAGCACTGCCCCTCCGACAGTGCGGCACTCCCTCCGATATTGCAGCGCTCCCTCACTACTGCCCCTCCGACAGTGCGGCGCTCCTTCAGTACTGCCTCTCCAACAGTGCGGCACTCCTTCTGTACTGCCCCTCCGACAGTGCGGCGCTCCCTCAGTACTGCCCCTCCGACAGTGCGGCACTCCCTCAGTACTTCACTGCAGTCTAGATGTTTTGTGCTTAAGTTCCTGGAGTGGGACTTGAACCCACAACCTTCTGACTCACAGGCGAGTGTGTTACCCACTGATGAAGCAGTAAAAGAGCGTGTATGACAGTCAAGCTGAGAATATATCTGAGATTCAGGCTAAATGTAGAAAGTTCAGAGAAGGTGAAAAAGAAATAAGAGGGGCAAAGAGAGGATAGGATGGCAGCTAACTAAAGACATATAAATAGTCAGAGGGGTGGGGCCGATTTGGGACCAAAAAGGAGACCTACGCATGGAGACAGAGGGTATGGCTGAGGTACTAAATGAATACTTTGCATCTGTCTTCACCAAAGAAGACAATGCTGTCATGGACATAGTGAAGGAGTAGGTAGGGGAGATACTGAATGGGATCAGCATTGATAAAGATGAGGTATTAGAGAGGCTGGCTGAACTTAAAGTAGATAAGTCACCAGGACCGGATGGGATGCATCCTAGAATGCTGAGGGAAGTAAATTGGAAATCGCAGAGGCACTAACTTTAATCTTCCAATCCTCCTTCGATACAGGGGTGGTGCCCGGGGACTGGAGAATTGCAAATGTAACACCCTTGTTCAAAAAAGGCTGTAAGGATAAACCCAACAACTGCAGGCCAGTCAGTTTAATCTCGGTAGTGGGGAAGCTTTTCGAAACAGTAATTGGGAACAAAATTAAGTCAGTTGGACAAGGGTGGATTAATTAAGGAAAGTCAACACGGATTTGTTAAAGGCAAAACGTGTTCACCTGATTGCTTTTTGATGAGGTAACAGAGGGTTGATGAGGGTAATGCGGTTGATGTGGTGTACATGGATTTCCAAGAGGTGTTTGATAAAGTGCCATATAATAGGCTTGCCAGTAAAGTTGAATCCCGTGGAATTAAAGGGACAGTGGCAGCATGCTTAGGGAATTGGCTCAGTGACAGGAAACAGAGAGTAGTGGGGAACGGTTGTTTCTCGGACTGCAGGAAGGTATACAGTGGTGTTCCCCAGGGGCCGGTACTGGGACCACTGCTTTTCTGGATATATATTAATGACTTGGACTTGGGTGTACAGGGCACAATTTCAAACTTTGCAGATGACACTAAACTTGAAAGTATAGTGAACAATGAGGAGGAGAGGCACAGACTTCAGGAAGACATAGACTGGCCAGTGGAATGGGCAGACACATGGCAGATGAAATTTAACACAGAAAAGTGCAGAGTGATATATTTTGGTCAAAAGAATGAGGAGAGACAATATCAACTAAAGGATACAATCCAAAAGGGAGGTGCATGAACAGAGAGACCTGCGGGTATATGGGCATAAATCATTGAAGAGGGCAGGGCAGGTTGAGAAAGCGGTTATAAAAGCTTACGGGATCCTGGGCTTCATAAAGTGAGGCTTCATGAATAGAGCCATAGAGTACAAAAGCAAGGAAGTTATAATGAACCTGTATAAAACACTGGTTCGATTTCAGCTGGAGTATTGTGTCCAATTCTGGGCACCGCACTTTAGGAGGGATGTGCGGAGAATTTGGCGAAATTCAGCTCTTTATTTTTTTTTTGCAGCAGGCCGGAAGCGTTATGTCGCGATGTCCCTCCCCGTCAGTTAAAGGGGAGGGCCGCTGCGAGCTCTGCAGCCACTTTAGTTGCACCCACTGGGCCACCAGGGAGGGTTTTTGGCCGGGCCAGAGGGGGTGCGGGCTGCCTGTTGATGGCGCGGCCGATTCCGTAGCCACCATTGTCGGGCTGACCGGAGTCGGCCGTCAATTAAAATAAATGGCGGTTGTGGCAGTGCGCCCTGCCCAGCCACATGAAGCTTCCCGCCGGGGAAAGCTGTCGGGTGTGCCTGGCGGCTGATTCGTTCCCGCGGGGCAGTTTCCCGAGGGGGCGGGAAGGTGACCGGGGCGGTCCCATACACCGCTGCAAAAAATAATGGTGGGCAACTTTCAAAATGGTGGCCTCTCCACGCTGACAAAGCAGCGAGTCCTTACCGACCGGCTCTTATAGAAAGGGGCAATTTCAGCCCCTGTGATTCTGTAACTCCCTTCCTGCCACTCCGCACTCCAACCCCTCCCCTGTCACTACCGCTCCCCTCCCCCGCCCCCCAAACCCCTCCCATCACTTCCCCCCCCCACCCCCATCCCGGCCACTCCGCACCCCAACCCCTCCCCTGTCACTACCGCTCCCCTCCCCCGCCCCCCAAACCCCTCCCATCACTTCCCCACCCCCACCACTCCGCACCTCAACCCCTCCCGTCACTACCGCTCCCCTCCCCCGCCCCCCAAACCCCTCCACCCCGCACCTCAACCCCTCCCCCGTCACTACCGCTCCCCTCCCCCGCCCCCCAAACCCCTCCCATCACTTCCCCACCCCCACCACTCCGCACCCCAACCCCTCCCCTGTCACTACCGCTCCCCTCCCCCGCCCCCCAAACCCCTCCACCCCTCCCACCCCGGCCACTCCACACCTCAACCCCCCCCCCCCTGCCGTCACTCCCTACCTGTCCTCACGCTCACCTCCCCTCCCCCTCCCCCGTGCCTGGGATTTTGAGCTGACTGTGTCTGGTGTCTCACTCTCCGATCTCCTTTTTAGGGTCAGGTCTGGATCAATGGTTTTAACGTGGGGCGTTATTGGCCGGAGCGAGGACCCCAGCAGACGCTGTATGTGCCCAAGAGCTTTCTGAGCGACAGCTCCGCCAACAACGTGACAGTGCTGGAGTTGGAGAGAGGGCCTGGGAATCCTGCCGTGATATTTCTGGATCACGCGGTCCTGACGTTGAAGACCTAAGGGGGCAGTTGCCGTATAGTTCTCTAGGCTTGCCATCTGTTCAGCTGGAGCAACAGTTAATCTCTCAGCCCCACTGCCAATATTTACACATGCTAAACACGAGGACACAGAGCAACGATTGAATTGTAATCGAGCGGCTGATAAAGCGACAGTGTGGAGCGGCATGCAGCTTACGATTGGGTCTGCACAGCAATGACTGGGGCGGGGCCAGTCCAGGGGCAGAGCAGGTACACAAATGTGCCGACTCCACTCGGGGAAGTCAATCTGATTGCAGAGTTCGGCCTGAGCTCGAACTCTTTCCAAAGATACAAATTTTGTAAATCATTTTTAAAGCAGGTTTCTGATGCAGCATTTTCTTTCGATGCCCAGACAGTTCCATACTGGAATTACACAGAGGACAGAGTGCAAGGAATAGATTCTAGCAATAGTCCGCAGGCACAGACTCTCACTGGGTTACAGCCCCACACACACTGACTCTCACTGGGGTACAGTTCCACACACACTGACTCTCACTGGGGTACAGTCCCACACACACTGACTCTCACTGGGGTACAGTTCCACACACACTGACTCTCACTGTGGTACAGTCCCACACACACTGACTCTCACTGGGGTACAGTCCCACACACACTGACTCTCACTGGGGTACAGTCCCACACACACTGACTCTCACTGGGGTACAGTTCCACACACACTGACTCTCACTGGGTTACAGCCCCACACACACTGACTCTCACTGGGGTACAGTCCCACACACACTGACTCTCACTGGGGTACAGTCCCACACATACTGACTCTCACTGGGTTACAGCCCCCCACACACTGACTCTCACTGAGGTACAGTCCCACACACACTGACTCTCACTGGGGTACAGTCCCACACATACTGACTCTCACTGGGGTACAGCCCCACACACACTGACTCTCACTGGGGTACAGCCCCACACACACTGACTCTCACTGGGGTACAGTCCCACACACACTGACTCTCACTGGGGTACAGTCCCACACATACTGACTCTCACTGGGTTACAGCCCCCCACACACTGACTCTCACTGGGGTACAGTCCCACACACACTGACTCTCACTGGGGTACAGTCCCACACACACTGACTCTCACTGGGGTACAGTTCCACACACACTGACTCTGACTGGGGTACAGTCGCACACACTGACTCTCACTGGGGTACGGGTCCCACACACACACTGACTCTCACTGGGGTACGGGTCCCACACACACACTGACTCTCACTGCGGTACAGTCCCACACACATTGTCTCTCACTGGGGTACGGGTCCCACACACACTGACTCTCACTGGGGTACAGTCCCACACACACTGACTCTCACTGGGGTACAGTCCCACACACACTGACTCTCACTGGGGTACAGTCCCACACACACTGTCTCTCAATGGGGTATGGGTCCCACACACACTGACTCTGACTGGGGTACAGTCGCACACACTGACTCTCACTGGGGTACGTGTCCCACACACACACTGACTCTCACTGGGGTACGGGTCCCACACACACCGACTCTCACTGGGGTACAGTCCCACACACACTGACTCTCACTGGGGTACGGGTCCTACACACACTGACTCTCACTGGGGTACAGTCCCACACACACTGACTCTCACTGGGGTACGGGTCCCACATACACTGACTCTCACTAGGGTACAGTCCCACACACACTGACTCACTGGGGTACAGTCCCACACACACTGACTCTCACTGGGGTACAGTCCCACACACTGACTCACTGGGGTACAGTCCCACACACACTGACTCTCACTGGGTTATGGGTATCACACACACTGACTCTCACTGGGATACAGTCCCACACACACTGACTCTCACTGGGGTACGGGTCCCACACACACCGACTCTCTGGGATACAGTCCCACACACACTGTCTCTCACTGGGGTATGGGTCCCACACACTGACTCTCACTGGGGTACAGTCCCACACACACCGACTCTCTGGGATACAGTCCCACACACACTGACTCTCACTGGGGTACGGGTCCCACACACACTGACTCTCACTGGGATACAGTCCCACACACACTGTCTCTCACTGGGGTACGGGTCCCACACACACCGACTCTCTGGGATACTGTCCCACACACACTGACTCTCAATGGGGTACAGTCCCACACACACTGACTCTCACTGGGGTACAGTCCCACACACACTGACTCTCACTGGGATACGGGTCCCACACACACCGACTCTCTCTGGGATACAGTCCCACACACACTTGACTATCTTCTGTTAGCTTGCCGAATCAACTCCTCCAGTGTGGGTCTGCTTGGGGCGAGGAGTTTGCCCATCAAAGCGGAGCCTAGCCTCGCCCACATGGAGTCTCTGGACAGTGAACAGGAGCACGGATCGGCCCGGCATCTCCGAATGCAAAGCTAATTGCAGCAGCATTGTAATCCTGCCTGAGATGAGCAGAGAGGGGGGATAGAGTCTGGGATGTTCCCTGTCTGTGGGGCTCAGTCCCTCAGCCTTGGTCCCCAGGCACCGAGTATCTGGAGCTTGCCGTAAGGTGTGAGGAAGGAGTTACCGTGATGGTGTGGGGTTCTGGTTTACTGTGACCCTTCGACAGACCTCGGGACTGACCAACCCCCGCACAAACCCCTGTCTCCTGGTACACTCCTGTCATTAGACATGCATTGATGACTTAATTACAGACCAATCACAAAAGGAAGATGGTGTCATGTGATCTCCCTTGTATTGTATAAGTTTCAGTAAATAACCAGCACAATGAAGGCAACTTTATTAAATTAAACTCTTACAGCGCCTGTCCGAAACTCCAGACGGCCCAAACGCTTTTTGAAGTGTGGTCACTGTTGTAATGTAGGAAACGCAGCAGCCATATTGCGCACAGCAAGCTCCCACAAACAGCAACGTGATACTGAGCAGATAATGTGATTTTTTTTTGAGTGAACTTGCTTGAGGGATAAATATTGGCCCCAGAACACTGGGGAGAACTCCCCTGCTCGTTCGCCTGAGGGCAGACATAGCCTCGACATACTCGGAATAAAGGTTATGCAGATGGGCAAAGTGGGGAGCATGTTGCCAAATGTGCCCAGGAGCTTTCTAGGGCAGCCTGTTGCTGGTCCAAAGGGGGAAACAGAGCTCGATTTATTTCTGGGGAATGAAGTACTACAATGAGTAGAGGCCCAACTCCCTCAACCTTTCCTCATAAATCAACCCCCTCATCTCCGGAATCAACCGAGTGAACCTTCTCTGAACAGCCTCCAATGCAAATATATCCTTCCTTAAATACAGAGACCAAAACTGTACGCAGTACTCCAGGTGTGGCCTCACCAATACCCTGTACAGTTGTAGCAGGACTTCTCTTCTTTTATACTCTAACCCCCCCCTTGTAATAAAGGCCAACATTCCATTGGCCTTCCTGATCACTTGCTGTACCTGCGTACTAACTTTTTGTGTTTCATGCACAAGGACCCCCAGTATCTGTACTGCAGCACTTTGCAATTTTTCTCCATTTAAATTATAATTTGCTTTTCTATTTTTTCTGCCAAAGTGGATAACCTCACATTTTCCTACATTATACTCCATCGGCCAAATTTTTGCCCAATCACTGAGCCTGTCTACATCCTTTTGCAGATTTTTTTGTGTCCTCCTCACAATTTGCTTTCCCATCCACCTTTGTATCATCAGCAAACTTGGCTACATTACACTCGGTCCCTTCATCCAAGTCATTAATATAGATTGTAAATAGTTGAGGACCCAGCACTGATCCCTGCGGCACCCCACTAGTTACTGTTTGCCATTTAGCCCGACTCTCTGTTTTCTGTTAGTTAGCCAATCCTCTATCCGTACGAATATATTAGTGTGTGACATCTGGAATCTGGAAACCTCGGGACCGAAGCCATTCCGGATATTTCCAGATTTAGGAACGTCTTTGCCTGGGCCGATGGAGGGAGGTGGGAGGGATGTTGGTCGGGCCACGGGGGTCGGGGGGAGGACATTAAAGTTCCCCACCCAGAGTACACTCTGTGCCCTTGCTACCCTCAGTGCTTCTTCCAAGTGGTGTTCACCATGGAGGGAGTACTGATTGATCAGCTGAGGGAGGGCGGTAGGTGGTAATCAGCAGGAGGTTTCCTTGCCCAGGCTGGACCTAAAGCCATGAGACTTCATGGGATCCAGAGTCAATGTTGAGGACTCCCAGGGCCACTCCCTCCCGCCTGTACACCACTGAGCCACCACCTCGGGTGGGTCTGTCCTGCCGGTGGGACATTGGCTGAAAGGTATGATTCTGTGAGTATGACTGTGTCAGGCTGTTGCTTGACCAGTCTGTGGGACAGCTCTCCCAAGTTTAGCACAAGTCCCCAGATGTTGGTGAGGAGGATGTTGGAGGGTCGACTGGGCTGGGTGTGCCGTTCGAAGCTGGTGTCGAGGTTGATGCCGGGTGGTCCAATCGGTTTTATTCTTACTGTTTTTCACAGTAGTTTGTTACAATTGAATGACTTGCCGGGCCATTTCAGAGGACAGGTAAGAGTCAACCACATTGCTGTGGGTCTGGAGTCACATATAGGCCAGACCGGGTAAGGACGGCAGATTTCCTTCCCTAAAGGACATTAGTGAACCCGACGGGTTGTTATGTCAATCCAATAGTTTCATGGGCACCACTGATAAAAGCTTTTATTTTAGATTTATATAATTAACTGAATTTAAATTCCTCATTTGATTTGAACTCATGTCTCTGGATTATTAGTCCAGTAACCTAAACACTATACTATTCCTACATGACAAATGTGAGTGTTTGTTTGATTGGATCAAGGCGTTTGCAGGAGAGGTGGTGCTGGGATTTCCGTGTGTGAGGATACACTGGGAGGGGCGAGAGGGTCATTACAGCAACAGAAACGCAAGGCTCCACTCCAGCATTCACTCGTGTCTTTTTATTAAATGTTGAATCACAGCAAACCTCTGGTAAATACCCCATCGCAGACACACTCCAGGTAACACAGTCAGGGACACTGCTGTGTGCGGGAGAATCGGAGTGTGAGCCACTGCCCTACTCCTGCCCCCAATCACCAGCAATGGGTCGCGCTACTTCCACTGATCAGCACTGTGTGTGCGAGGGAAGGAGCAGCTGACTGACTCTTGGCCGGGGGGGGGGGGTCGGGGGGTCAGGCTGGTGGGGGTGGTGTCGGGGGTCTGCCGCTCCCCCACAAAGCTCTGTGGCTGAGATCTCCACATTGCCCCGTTTCCCTACAACAAATGTGACTGCGTGCCAGAGTGTGGGTGAGACCAGCTCACTCGGTACAGGCTGGGCCCTCCCTGCTGTGTGTGTTGTGGGGGGGGGGGGGGCTCGGTCTTTCCCCCGATGCCGTTGGTGGACAAGAGCAGCTCGGGAAGATTCCCCCCTCCCCAAGGGGCTGAGGTCAGTGTGACGCTGGACCCTGCGGCCTCCTGCTGTGTCGGGCACTTTGGCCGTCTGTCGGTCACACGTGGCGGTCCATCAGACACAGGCGGCAGTTCTCCCTCTCTCCCTCCAGTGATCGGTTTCCAGCGAGTCTCTCACGGCCTCTGTTGTTTCCTGTGCTCCTGAAGGCAGTGAGTGGTGCAAAAGGTGTAATCCAGGTACTCGAAGGGGACTCTGTCCAAAGCTTGTCCACACAGCCAGCAGCGCCTGCCGAGAGGAAGCAGCAACAATCCAGTCACTGCCACACTGCCCAGCAGCCCAGCTCACCACAAACAGCAATCCGCAAACACCCACCCCTCACAGCCGCTGCATCGCCCTTCCCTCACCAACATCACTTCATCCCTCCAACAAACCCCTCGCTGAAATGACCCAGGTCTGAGTTAGAGGCTGAGGTTAATGGAGGGATTCATGGGGGTTTATATATAGAACAACAGATACCCGGGAGTGAGTTACAGGCCAGAATCTAATCGAGGGGTTCGGGGGGGTTTATATATAGAATAACGGATACCCGGGAGTGAGTTACAGGCCAGAATCTAATCGAGGGGTTCGGGGGGTTTATATATAGAATAACAGATACCCGGGAGTGAGTTACAGGCTGGAATCTAATCGAGGGGTTCGGGAGTTTATATATAGAATAACAGATACCCGGGAGTGAGTTACAGGCCAGAATCTAATCGAGGGGTTCGGGGTTTATATATAGAATAACAGATACCCGGGAGTGAGTTACAGGCTGGAATCTAATCGAGGGGTTCGGGGGTTTATATATAGAACAACAGATACCCGGGAGTGAGTTACAGGCCAGAATCTAATCGAGGGGTTCCGGGGTTTAAATATAGAACAACAGATACCCGGGAGTGAGTTACAGGCTGGAATCTAATCGAGGGGTTCGGGGGGTGGGGGGGGTTATATATATAGAATAACGGATACCCGGAAGTGAGTTACAGGCTGGGATCCAATCGAGGGGTTCGGGGGTTTATACATAGAATAATGGACACCTGGGAGTGAGTTACAGGCTGGAATCTAATCGAGGGGTTCGGGGGGGTTTATATATAGAATAACGGATACCCGGGAGTGAGTTACAGACTGGAATCTAATCGAGGGGTTCGGGAGGTTGAAATATAGAACAACAGATACCCAGAAGTGAGTTACAGGCTGGAATCTAATCGAGGGGTTCAGGGGGGTTTATATATAGAATAACGGATACCCGGAAGTGAGTTACAGGCTGGAATCTAATCGAGGGGTTCGGGAGGTTGAAATATAGAATAACAGATACCCGGGAGTGAGTTACAGGCTGGAATCTAATCGAGGGGTTCGGGGGGGTTTATATATAGAATAACGGATACCCAGAAGTGAGTTACAGGCTGGAATCTAATCGAGGGGTTCGGGGGGGTTTATATATAGAATAACGGATACCCGGGAGTGAGTTACAGGCTGGAATCTAATCGAGGGGTTCAGGGGGTTTATATATAGAATAACAGATACCCAGGAGTGAGTTACAGACTGGAATCTAATCGAGGGGTTCAGGAGGTTTATATATAGAATAACAGATACCCGGGAGTGAGTTACAGGCTGGAATCTAATCGAGGGGTTCGGGGGGTTTATATATAGAATAACAGATACCCGGGAGTGAGTTACAGGCTGCAAACTAATCGAGGGGTTCGGGGGGTTTATATATAGAATAACAGATACCCGGGAGTGAGTTACAGGCTGGAATCTAATCGAGGGGTTCGGGAGTTTATATATAGAATAACAGATACCCGGGAGTGAGTTACAGGCTGGGATCTAATCGAGGGGTTCGGGGGGGGGGGGGTATATATATAGAATAACGGGGTTCTCATTACCTGATGTCACGGCTCGTACCGTTGTTGACCAACTGTTGGGCAAAGCGTTTCTCTGCAGCCAGAGCCCGCTGGAAGAAAGCAGTGTGATCGTGAATCACTCAGCACCCTGACATTGTTAGTCTCCGCAATCCCTCGGCTCCACGCTCTGTGGGCTGCGAGCCTTCACCCCCCCCACCGCCCCGCTCCCTCCCTGCCAGACCGCATCCCGTCCTCACCTGGTCCGAGTCGGACAGTGGACACGGATCAGAGACGGGGTCGAGGCCAGTTTCAGGGTCTGAGCAGAGAGTCACCACTCGGCCCAGACTGGGGATGGAGCATCAGATCATCCTGCCCTGTGCGATTCATCTCTCCCTCACTCCCCCCTCTCCCCCAGTCCCTCCCTCCCCCCTCACACTCTACCTCACTCCCCCCTCACACTCTACCTCACTCCCCCCTCCCCCCTCACACTCTACCTCACTCCCCCCTCCCCCCTCACACTCTACCTCACTCCCCCCTCACACTCTACCTCACTTCCCCCTCCCCCCTCACACTCTACCTCACTCCCCCCTCCCCCCTCACACTCTACCTCACTCCCCCTCCTCTCTCTCATTCCCCCCTGACTCACCCACCTCCCCTTCTCTCTCTCACTCCCCTCCTACCTTCTCTCATTCACTCCCTCATTCCCCCCCTCCTACCTTCTCACTCACTCCCCCCTCCCTCACTGCCCTGCTACCTTCTCTCTCACATTCACTCACCCACCATCCCTCACTCGCCCCATCCCCCACACTCCCTCCTACCTTTTCTCTCTCACTCACTCCCCCATCCCTCACTCCCCCCTCCACTTTTCTCTCTACCTCACTACTCCTGCCCCCTTCCCCCCTCTCCTCCTCACTCCGCTTCCCCATCTCTCTCCCCCTCACTCCTCCCTCTCCTCTCACTCCCCCTCCCTCCCTCACTGCCCTCCTACCTTCTCTCTCTCACTCACTCCCTCCCCCTCCCTCACCCCCCCCACCTTCTCTCTCAGTCACCCCTCCTACTTTCTCTCTTTCACTCTCCCCCATCCTTCACTGCCCTCCTACCTTCTCTCTCTCACTCACTTCCCCCCCCACCCCACCTTATCTCTCTCACTCATTCCCCCTCCTACCTTCTCTCACTCACTCCCCCCTCCCTCACCCCCCCTCCTACCTTCTCTCTCTCACTCCCCCCTCCTACCTTCTCTCACTCACTTCCCCCCACCTTATCTCTCACTCACTCCCTCCCCCTCCCACCTTCTCTTTCACTCTCCCCTCCCTCACTCCCCCTCCTACCTTCTCTCCCTCACTCAATCTCCACCTCCCCCCACTCACTCCCCCCTCCCTCACTCACTCCCCACCTCTCTCTCACTCACTCCCCCCCCCCGACCTTACTGCCCTCCTACCTTCTCTCTCTCACTCATGGCCGAGTATCTTTTCCTCTCAATCTCCTCCTCTTCCAATCGCTGTTTTTGTTTCTTCTGTTCTTTCTCCCTCAGTTTCTTCGCCGCTTTCTGAGCTCGTTTCTTCTCCGCTTTTTCCGACTCGATTTCAGAGGTTAAGGGAGCAGAAATCTGCAGAAAAACCATGACCCCAGAAAACAGTGTTACTGGGTATAACCAACCCTCAGATAATAACACAGAGTTACTGGGTATAACCAACCCCCAGATAATAACACACAGTTACTGGGTATAACCAACCCCCAGATAATAACACACAGTTACTGGGTATAACCCCCTAGATAATAACACACAGTTACTGGGTATAACCAACCCCCAGATAATAACACAGTTACTGGGTATAACCCTCAGATAATAACACACGGTTACTGGGTATAACCAACCCCCAGATAATAACACACAGTTACTGGGTATAACCCTCCCCCTATATAACACACAGTTACTGGGAATAACCCCAGATAATAACACAGTTACTGGGTATAACCCCCTAGGTAATAACACAGTTACTGGGTATAACCAACCCCCAGATAATAACACACAGTTACTGGGTATAACCCCCAGATAATAACACACGGTTACTGGGTATAACCACCGAGATAATAACACAGTTACTGGGTATAACCAACCCCCAGATAATAACACACAGTTACTGGGTATAACCCTCCCCCATATAATAACACACAGTTACTGGGAATAACCTCAGATAACACAGTTACTGGGTATAACCCCCAGATAATAACACACAGTTACTGGGTATAACTAACCCCCAGATAATAACACACAGTTACTGGGTATAACCCCAGATAATAACACACAGTTACTGGGTATAACCCCCAGATAATAACACACGGTTACTGGGTATAACCCCCAGATAATAACACACAGTTACTGGGTATAACCCCCCGATATAATAACAGTTACTGGGTATAAAGGGAGAAAGGGATAGACCGAGTAATTAAAGGCCAGTCAGTCTAACCTCAGTGGTGGGAAAATTATACGAAAAATCCTGAGGGACAAGATTTAAAGCAGAACGTCTTTGCTCTTGTATTCCATGCCTCAACTAATAAAGGCAAGTGTTCCATATCTCTTCATTTAGAAAGATATGGATTAATCAAGGACAGTCAGCACGGATTTGTCAAGGGAAGGTCGTGTCTGACTAACTTGATTGAATTTATCGAGGAGGTAAGAAGGAGGGTCGATGAGGATAGTGTATATGATGTAGTGTATGTGGATTTTAGCAAGGCCTTGATAAGGTCCCCATTGGCGGACTGGTCACGAAGGTTAAGGCCCATGGGATCCAGGGCTAAGTGACAAGTTGGATCCAAAATTGGCTCAGAGGCAGGGAGCAAAGGGTAATGGTTGATGGGTGTTTTTGTGACTGGAAGGCTGTTTCCAGTGGGATTCTGCAGGGCTCAGTGCTGGGTCCCTTGCTTTTTGTGGTGTATATCAATGACTTGGACTTGAATGTTGGGAGCATGATTAAGAAGTTTGCAGATGAAACTAAAATAGGCTGTGTGGTTGATAATGAAGAAGAAAGCTGTAGACGGCAGGAAGATATCGATGAACTGGTCAGGTGGGCAGATCAGTGACAAATGGAATTCAATTCGGATAAGTGTGAGGTAATGCATTTGGGGAGGGCTAACAAGGCAAGGGAATACACATTAAATGGTAGGACACTGAGAAGTGTAGAGGAACAGAGGGACCTGGGAGTGCAGGTCCACAGATCCCTGAAGGTAGCAGGCCAGGTAGATAAGGTGGTTAAGAAGGCATGTGGAATACTTGCCTTTATTAGTTGAGGCAGGGAATACAAGAGCAGGGGGTTATGTTTGAACTGTATAAAACACTGGTTAGGCCACAGCTGGAGTACTGCGTGCAGTTCTGGTCACCACATTGCAGGAAAGATGTGATTGCACTGGAGAGGGTACAGAGGAGATTTACGAGGATGTTGCCTGGACTGGAGAATTTTGGGCTATAAGAAAAGATTGGAGGTGTTGGGTCTGTTTTCTTTGGAACAGAGGAAGCTGAGGGGAGACCTGATTGAGGTGTATAAAATTATGAGGGGCCTGGATAGAGTGGATAGGAAGGACCTGTTTCCTCTGGAAGAGGGGTCAACAACCAGGGGTGATAGATTCAAAGTATTTGGTTGGAGGTATAGAGGAGATACAAGGGGAAATGTTTTCACCCAGAGGGTGATGGGGGTCTGGAACTCACTGCCTGAAAGGGTGGTAGAGGCAGAAACCCTCACCACATTTAAAAAGTACTTGGATGTGCACCTGAAGTGCCGTAACCTACAGGGCTACGGATCTAGAGCTAGAAAGTGGGATTAGGCTGGGTAGCTCTTGGTCGGCCGGCGCGGACACAATGGGCCGAAATGGCCTCCTTCCGTGCTGTAAATTTATTTAATTCTATGTTCAACCCCCGCCCCCCCCCCCCAATATAATAACAGTGTTACTGGGTATAACCCTCCACTCTCCATTATATAATCACAGTTCACTGGGTATGCGACTCCCCTGCCCCCCCCCCCCCCCAAATGTCCAGTTCCATTGGACTACCCTCATTTGCTCCATTCCTATAGCCAGAACTCCCTATCCTACTGCACCCCCCCCACCCCAGCTCCCCCACATCCCATCCCGTTATTCCCCATTGGTCCCTCTCATAGAAACATAGAAACATAGAAAATAGGTGCAGGAGTAGGCCATTCGGCCCTTCTAGCCTGCACCGCCATTCAATGAGTTCATGGCTGAACATTCAACTTCAGTACCCCATTCCTGCTTTCTCGCCATACCCCTTGATCCCCCTAGCAATAAGGACCTCATCTAACTCCTTTTTGAATATATTTAGTGAATTGGCCTCAACAACTTTCTGTGGTAGAGAATTCCACAGGTTCACCACTCTCTGGGTGAAGAAGTTCCTCCGCATCTCGGTCCTAAATGGCTTACCCCTTATCCTTAGACTGTGACCCCTGGTTCTGGACTTCCCCAACATTGGGAACATTCTTCCTGCATCTAACCTGTCTAACCCCGTCAGAATTTTATATGTTTCTATGAGGTCCCCTCTCATTCTTCTGAACTCCAGTGAATACAAGCCCAGTTGATCCAGTCTTTCTTGATAGGTCAGTCCCGCCATCCCGGGAATCAGTCTGGTGAACCTTCGCTGCACTCCCTCAATAGCAAGAATGTCCTTCCTCAGGTTAGGAGACCAAAACTGTACACAATACTCCAGGTGTGGAGTACTGCCCCTCCTGTGCCCCCTCCGCCCCCCTCACCCCCAGGGCCCCTCTCCCACTGCCCCCCCAACCCCGGCTCCCCCAATTCCCATCCCACTTCTCCCCCCCCCCCCCCATCGGTCCCACTCCCGCTCTCCCCCTCCGGCCCTCCGCCGGCTACTGATTGGTTCCCCGCAGCACCCGAGCACCCAGCACTGCCGACCTCTCCCTCAACCTGCTCTGTGCAGCACTCTGGTGATGGGAATCAGTCCAAGGTTGATGTTTTCGTGGCTTCTTTGCTTTTACCTGTGCTTTTGTGTAGTCGTACCTCCCTGGGTGGTCCGCCATGTATCGGCGAAACTCGTTCCTTGTCTGCTTGTCAGCAGAGACAGCGTAAGGTGATTGACCCCGTTTATCCCTGTAAAAAACACACTTGTAAATAGATCCCGTAAACACACTCGCACAGACCCTGTAAACACACACTCGCAAACTGAAGCCCTGTAGACACACACTGGTAAAGAGACTCCCAGAAATATGACATAAATGGGCGGCAGTTCCCTGGATCAATGGTTCAGAATTCATACAGCCCCTCCGACAGTGCGGTGCTCCCTCAGCACTGCCCCTCCGACAGTGCAGCGCTCCCTCAGCACTGCCCCTCTGACAGTGCGGCGCTCCCTCAGCACTGCCCCTCCGACACTGCGGCGCTCCCTCAGTACTGCCCCTCCGACAGTGCGGCGCTCCCTCAGCACTGCCCCTCCGACAGTGCGGCGCTCCCTCAGTACTGCCCCTCCGACAGTGCGGCGCTCCATCAGTACTGCCCCTCCGACAGTGCGGCGCTCTCTCAGTACTGCCTCTCCGACAGTGCGGCGCTCCCTCAATACTGCCCCTCCGACAGTGCGGCGCTCCCTCAGTACTGCCTCTCCGACAGTGCGGCGCTCCTTCAGTACTGCCCCTCCGACATTGCGGCGCTTCCTCAGTACTGCCCCTCCGACAGTGCGGCGCTCTGCTCTGGAGCGGGGCTTGAACCCACGGCCTTCAGGCTCAGGCGGGAGCTTGAGTTGAGCTGACTTGGATGTACAAGCTGAACACTGTACCGACAGCAGCGCCTGGGCTCACACATGGAGCACGAGAGTGGGGTACCAGAGGAATCAGCTCCTGTGAAACTCCTGGCCCAGGACCCAGTGACCTCAGCAAGCAGAGTGGGTCAGGACCTTCTGCGCTACACTGGCAAACAATCGGGCTGCTCGTGCATCATCCAGTACAGAATGGTTAGCGCACAGGAGGAGGCCATTCTGCCCATCGAGTCTGTGCCGGCTCCAACATCTGTCCAAGCAGTCCCGTTTCTCTGCTCTTTCCGCATAGTCCTGCAAATATTTCCCATTCAAGTATTTCTTCAATTCCCTTTTGAAAGTTACTATTGAATCTGCTGCAGGCAACGTGTTCCCAATTACAACTCACTGCGTAAAAACTATTGTCATCTCAGCTCCAGTTCTTTTGCCAATCACCTTAAATCTGTGTCCTCCGACCTTCCTGTCAGTGGAAACAGTTTCCCCTTATTTACTCTATCAAAATCCTTCATGGTTTTGAACAACTCGATCAAATCTCCCCTTAACCTTTTCTCCTTCAAGGAGTACAACCCCAGCTTCTCCAGTCTCTTCACATAACTGAAGTGTTCACCCCGGTACCATTCTAGCAAATCCCCTCTGCACCCTCTCTGAGGCCGTGCCATCCTTCCTAAAGTGTGGGGACCAGAATTGGACACAACCCTCCAGCTGGGGCCTAACCAGTGATTTATGACGGTTCAGCGCGGATCGGAGACAGCCTCACCTGACGGAGGGATCGCAGCCTGCATCCATCAACAGCCGGAGGATAGCTCGCTGGGCAGCAGCAGCGGCCACGTGTAGGAGGGTGTACCCCGTCTCGTCCAGGGTCGCGCTCAGCATGGCCACCGTGACCAGTCCAGGCCGCGAACCACCCTCCCCTGGGGGTCCCGAGACTGAGCCGCCCTCCCCCGGGGGTCCCGAGACTGAGCCGCCCTCCCCCGGGGGTCCCGAGACTGAGCCACCCTGCCCCGGGAGTCCCGAGACTGAGCCACCCTCCCCCGGGGGTCCCGAGACTGAGCCACCCTCCCCCGGGGGTCCCGAGACTGAGCCTCCCTCCCGCGGGGGTCCCGAGACTGAGCCGCCCTCCCCCGGGGGTCCCGAGACTGAGCCGCCCTCCCACGGGTGTCCCGAGACCGGGCCACCCTCCCCCACGGGTCCCGAGACCGGGCCACCCTCCCCCAGGGGTCCCGAAACTGAGCCACCCTCCCCCGGGGGTCCCGAGACTGAGCCACCCTCCCCCTGGGGTCCCGAGACTGAGCCACCCTCCCCTGGGGGTCCCGAGACTGAGCCACCCTCCCCCGGGGGTCCCGAGACTGAGCCACCCTCCCCTGGGGATCCCGAGATTGGGCCACCCTCCCCCAGGGGTCCCGAGACTGAGCCACCCTCCCCCGGGGGTCCCGAAACTGAGCCACCCTCCCCCGGGAGTCCCGAGACTGAGCCGCCCTCCCCTGGGGGTCCCGAGACTGAGCCACCCTCCCCCGGGGGTCCAGCACTGTGACTGCCCTCCCCTGGGGGTCCAGCACTGTGACTGCCCGGTGTATAGCGCTCCTCGCCCAGCTCGCTCTCATCGGGGTCTTCCGTTCGGCCGCAGGTCTCCGACCTTTGCTCCCGGTCAGTTTCCGACCCTTGCTCCCGGTCAGTTTCCACTGCGCTCTCAGCGGCTTGATTGGTGGACTCGGTCTGGCCGGAGTGGCCAAGCTCCGTGACGCCAAGCAGGAGCACATTGCATAGCAACTTGCGCAGATGCTCCAGGTCTCCAGTCTTGCAGGCGGTGTACAGCTCGTTCCTCACTCGATAACGCTCAGTCTCTGAAAAACATAATGCTTTATTGTCCTTCTAGCACTCGCCTGGCCTGCCTCCCATCCTCCACCCTCCACAAATTTCAGCTCATCCAACGCGCCAAGCTGAAGCGAGAGTGCCCCAAGGAGCCCTAGTAAAACTGAAGTCAATGGGGATCAGGGGAAAACTCTCCACTGGCCGGAGTCATACCGAGCACACAGGAAGATGGTTGTGGTGGTTGGAGGTCAATCATCCCAGCCCCAGGACATCGCTGCAGGAGTTCCTCAGGGCAGTGTCCTAGGCCCAACCATCTTCAGCTGCTTCATCAATGACCTTCCCTCCATCATAAGGTCAGAAGTGGGGATGTTCGCTGATGATTGCACAGTGTTCAGTGCCATTCACAACTCCTCAGATAATGGAGCAGTCTCTGCCCACATGCAGCAAGACCTGAACAATATTCAGGCTTGGGCTGATAAGTGGCAAGTAACATTTGCGCCACACAAGTGCCAGGCAATTACTAACAACAAGCGAGAGTCTAACCACCGCCCCATAACATTCAGCGGCATTACCATCGCCGAATCCCCCACCATCAACATCCTGGGGGTCACCATTGACCAGAAACTTAACTGGACCAGCCACATAAATACTGTGGCTACAAGAGCGGGTCAGAGGCTGGGTATTAACAACATAAGAATTAGGAGCAGGAGTAGGCCATTTGGCCCCTCGAGTCTGCTCTGCCGTTTAATGAGATCAAGGCTGATCTTCTACCTCGACTATTCACTTAATATCCAAAAATCTATCGATCTCTGCCTTGACTTTAGTCAATGACTGAACTTCCACAGCCCTCTAGGGTAGAGAATTCCAAAGATTCACCACCCTCTGAGTGAAGACATTTCTCCTCTTCGTAGTCCTAAATGGCCGACCCCTTATTCTGAGACTGTGACCCCTGCTTCTAGACTCCCCAGCCCGGGGAAACATCCTCCCTGCATCTACTCTGTCACCCCCTGTAAGAGTTTTGTATGTTTTAATGAGATCACCTCATTCTTCTAAACTCTAGAGAATATCGGCCTTGTCTACTCAATCTCTCCTCATAGGACAATCCCCCCATCCCAGGAATCAGTCTGGTGAACCTTCGTTGCACTCCCTCTATGGCAAGTATATCCTTCCTTAGGTAAGGAGACCAAAACTGTACACAAAACTCCAGGTGTGGTCTCACCAGGGCCCTATATAATTGCAGTAAGTCATCTTTACTGAAATCCTTTTGTAATACATGCCAACATACTATTTGCTTTCTTAATTGCTTGCTGTACCTGCATGTTAATTTTCAGTGATTTGTGTAGAAAGACACCCAGGTCCCTCTGAACACCAACATTTCCCAATCTCTCACCATTTAAAAAATACTCTACTTTTCTATTTTTCCTACAAAGTGGCTAACTTCACATTTCTCCACATTATATTCCATTTGCCACGTTCTTGCCCACTCACTGAGCCTGTCTCTATCCTCTTGAAGACTCTTTGCATCCTCCTCACAACTTACATTCCCACCTAGCTTTGTATCATCAGCAAACTTGGATATATTACATTTGGTCCCCTCATCCAAATCATTGATATAGATTGTGAAAAGCTGGGGCCCCAGCACTGATCCTTACGGTACCCCACTAGTTACAGCCTGCCAACCCCAAAATGACCCGTTTATTCCTACTCTCTGTTTTCTGTCCATTAACCAATCCTCAACCCATGCTTGTATATATTACCCACAATCCCATGAGCCCTAATTTTGTTTAATAACCTTTTATGTGGCACCTTATCGAATGGCTTCTGGAAATCCAAATACACCACATCCACTGGTTCCCCCTTATCCACCCTGCTCATTACATCCTCAAAGAACTCCAGCAAATTTGTCAAACATGATTTCCCTTTCATAAAACCATGCTTTTCCAAATGTCCCGCTACTGCTTCCTTAATAATGGACTCCAGCATTTTCCCAACGACAGATGTTAGGCTAACTGGTCTATAGTTTCCTGCTTTCTGTCTGCCTCCTTTTTAAAGGTGAGGGACCGCATAAAACTAAAGGGAAGGGCAAAAATGCAAAAAATGCACAAATCCTGGCGAATGGAAAAGCACAACAAGGGAGTACAAAACGAAACGTGCAAGGGGATATCAAAATCAACACGAAGAAGTTTTACATTAGGGTAGTCAGGAGCAATGTTAGCCCCTTAAACACTGAAAGCGGCGATATTGTCACAGGCAATGGGGAAATAGTGGACATGCTGAATAATTTGCCCAGTATTTACAGTGGACGAGGATAGCATGCCGGAAATCCCAAAGAACTGAATCAGGGACTCGGCCTCAATAAAAGTAACGCAGGTAAAATAAGAACATAAGAAATAGGAGCAGGAGTCGGCCATACGGCCCCTCGAGCCTGCTCCACCATTCAATAAAACCATGGCTGATCTGATCATGGACTCAGCTCCACTTCCCCGCTCGCTCCCCATAACCCCTTATCGATTAAGAAACCGTCTATTTCTGTCTTAAATGTATTCAATGTCCCAGCTTCCACAGCTCTCTGAGGCAGCGAATTCCACAGATTCACAACCCTCTGAGAGAAGACATTTCTCCTCACCTCTGTAACAGGAATGATGAAAATAACGGCACTGAAGAATGGCAAATCCCCAGGGCCAGATGGTTTCCAAGGTGAGCACATTGCAGATGCCCTAACTATAATGTTCCAACGTTCTCTAGATTCAGGAACCGTCCCTTTGCTCCTCGAGTCTCATCGCCGAGAGCATGCGGAAACCAAGGGCAGGCAGCGGAAGGAGCGTGCGGCAAACCAGTCCCACCCACCCTTTCCCTCAACGGCTATCTGTCCCACCTGTGACAGGGACTGTGGTTCTCGTATTGGACTGTTCAGCCACCTAAGGACTCATGTTAAGAGTGAAAGTCTTCCTCGATTCCGAGGGACTGCCTGTGATTAGATTGGAAAATTGCACATGTCACTCACCTTTTCAAGAATGTCAAGAGAGGGAAACCAGGGAATTATAGACCAGTTAGCCTAACATCTGTTGTTGGAAAATTGCTAGAGTGTATAATTAAGGATAGGGTGACTGAACACCTCGAAATGTTTCAGCTAATCAGAGAGAGCCAGCATGGATTTGTGAAAGGTAAGCCATGCCTTACAAACCTGACTGAATTTTTTGAAGAGGTGACTAACGGAGTGGACAGAGGAAGTCTATGGATGTTATTGAAATGGACTTCCAGAAGGCATTTGATAAAGTTCCACATAAAAGACTGTTAACTAAGATAGGAATTGAGTGCAAATTATTGAGCTGGTTAGGAAATTGGTTCAGTGGCAGAAGACAGATAATGGGCAGGTACTCAAATTGGCGGGATATGACTCGTGGTGTTCCGCAGGGATCTGTGTTCACAATATTTATTAACAACTTAGATGATGGCAAAGAAAGTCATATATCCAAATTTACTGATGACACAAAGATATGGAGGGCACTGAAGGTAGTGTAGATGAAAGCATAAAATTACAAAGGGATATCGATAGATTAAGTGAATGGGCAAAACTGCGGCAAATGGATTGCAATGAAAGAAAATGTGAGGTCATCTACTTTGGACCTAAAAAGGATGTAATAGGGTACTTTCTAAATGGTGAAAGGCTAAAATAGACTTGGGGTCCAGGTACACAGATTAAAATGTCATGAACATAGAATCATCGAAATTTACAGCACGGAAGGAGGCCATGTTGGCCCATTGAAACAGGTACAGAAAATAATCAAAAAGGCTAATGGAATGTTAGCCTTTATATCGAGAGGGCTAGAATATAAGCGGGTAGAAGTTATGCTGCAGCTGTACAAAGCCCTGGTTAGACCACACCTGGAGCACTGCGAGCCGTTCTGGGCCCCACACCTTGGGGAAGATATATTTATCTTGGAGGGAGCTATAATGGCCTTGGAGGGAGTTATATTGGCCTTGGAGGGAGTTATATTGGCCTTGAAGGGAGCGCAGCATCGGTTTACCAGAACGATACCCGGGCTTCAAGGAGAGATTCGACAAATTAAGGTTGTATTTCCTCCCTATCTCTGTAACCTCCTCCAGTCCTACAACCCTCAGAGATCTCTGCACTGCTCCAATTCTAGCTTCTTGAGCATCTCTGATTTTAATCACTCCAGCATTGGTGGCCGTGCCTTCAGCTGCCTGGGCCCTAATCTCTGGAACTCCCTCTCTAAACGTCTCTACCTCTCTGTCCTCATTTACGATGCTGCTTAAAACCTACCTCTTTACCCAAGCTTTTGGTCACCGGCTCTAATATCTGCTTATGTGACTCGGTATCAAAATGTGTTTGATAATTGCTCCTGTGAAGTACCTTTTACTAGGTTAAAGGTGTTGTATAAACATAAGTTGTTTTCACTTCTGTCCCTCTACCTCCTGTCTTTAGACATTTATAACTAAAGAAAAACCATCATTTACCCTTCTATCAAAGTCGCCATGGGACTAAAAGGGTTAAATTATGAGGATAGGTTGAATAGGCTAGACTTGTATTCCCTCGAGTGTAGAAGATTACGGGGCGATCTGATCGAGGGTTTACGATGATTAAAGGAATCGATGGGGGGGATCGAGAGAAACTATTCCCTCTGGTGGGGGGAGTCCAGAACAAGGGGCAGGACCTTAAAATTAGAGCCCGGCCGTTCAGGGGTGATATCAGGAAACACTTCTTCACACAAAGGGCAGTGGGAATCGGGAACTCTCTCCTCCCAAAACTGCTGAAAATTTCAAAACTGAAATTGATGATTATTGTTCGGTAAGATGGAGTTAAGATACAGATCAGCCAAAATCTACTTGAATGGTGGAACAGGCTCGAGCTACCAAATGGCCGCCTCCTCTTCCTACGACCAAGAAGGGAATGGGAAGAGTGGATTCAGGCAAAGAGCTCCATCTGTTCAAATAACAGGGAAAAGCTGAGGAGGTTTAGAGTAAGGAAGAAAGTCAGGGCGGGAGTTTTTCACCCACAGGGCAACTGAGCTGAGAAATACAGATTCAGTGAAACCTTTGTCACTGAACCCAGGATGTTGAATGTGGGAGAATCCAACGATGGTAATGCCATTGGATGTCAAGGGGCGGAACACTGTGTCGTCATCAGCAAAAATCCCCATTTCTGACCTTATGATGGAGGGAAGGTCATTGATGAAACAGCTGGAGATGGTTGGGCCTAGGACACTGCCCTGAGGAACTCCTACAGCGATGTCCTGGGGCTGTGATGATTGACCTCCAACAACCATAACCAACTTCCTTTGTGCTCAGTATGACCCCGACCAGTGGAGAGTTTTCCCCGTTTTCGATTGAATTAAGTTTTACTCGGGCTCCTTGATACCACACTCGGTCAAATGCTGCTTGATGTCAAGGGCAGTCACTCTCATCTGATCTCTGGAATTGTGGGAAGTTGGGTAGGTGGGGTTGGGGGATATGGGGAGAAGATGGGTAGGTGGGGTTGAGGATAGGGGGAAATGGTGGGTACATAAGAACATGAGAAATCGGAGCAGGAATAGGCCATACGACCCCGCCATTTAATACGATCATGGCTGATCTGATCATGGACTCAGCTCCATTTCTCTGCCCGCTCCCCATAACTCTTTATTCCCTTATCGGTTAAGAAATTGTCTATCTCTGTAAGAACATAAGAAAGGGTTGAGGGATATGGGGAGTTGGGTAGGTGGGATTGAGGGATATGGGGACAGGGCGGGCCAATGAACCAATGAAAAGCGAGGGGTCTGTTGAGCCGATCGGCTTTTTAAAGACCAGCTCCGTGTCACCGAGCTCTCTAATATTCAATTGGTATCATCCACACCGGGAGATCAGCACAGGCCCGGGATGGAGCCTGGGCCTCTCCTGCTTTCTGCGTGTGTGTCGGGAGCTCACTCCCACAGGCCAGGAATGCAGCCTGGGCCTCTCCTGCTCTATGTGGTGCATTTACTGACTAGGGGTGCTGTCGCCTTCGCCCACGGTACCTTCCTCAGATGTGCCGGCCAGGGTAGTTTGGATCTTTTTTGGCCGCCTCTTTGCCTGGTCCCTTTCTTCAGTGGGCAATGGTCTGGTCCCAGGATCTGCAGCTTTCGTACAATCGGTCTGTGTCGTCTCATCATCTCCCTCCTCAGGAGTGTCAGGAGCTGCTCAAAGGAAACAGACCCAGAATCATGAGATACTCTTGCTTACAGACCTGGACACAGAGTAAAGCTCCCTCTACACTGTCCCATCAAACACTCCCAGGGCAGGTACAGTACGGGTTAGATACAGAGTAAAGCTCCCTCTACACTGTCCCATCAAACACTCCCAGGGCAGGTACAGCACGGGTTAGATACACAGTAAAGCTCCCTCTACACTGTCCCATCAAACACTCCCAGGGCAGGTACAGCACGGGTTAGATACAGAGTAAAGCTCCCTTTACACTGTCCCATCAAACACTCCCAGGGCAGGTACAGCACGGGGTTAGATACAGAGTAAAGCTCCCTTTACACTGTCCCATCAAACACTCCCAGGGCAGGTACAGCACAGGGTTAGATACTGAGTAAAGCTCCCTCTACACTGTCCCATCAAAGACTCCCAGGGCAGGTACAGCACGGGGTTAGATACAGAGTAAAGCTCCCTCTACACTGTCCCATCACACACTCCCAGGGCAGGTACAGGGGGTTAGATACAGAGTAAAGCTCCCTCTACACTGTCCCATCAAACACTCCCAGGGCAGGTACAGCACGGGATTAGATAGAGAGTAAAGCTCCCTCTACACTGTCCCATCAAACAATTCCAGGGCAGGGACAGCACAGGGTTAGATACAGAGTAAAGCTCCCTCTTACCTCCTCTCCCCATTGTCTTTTCTGCATACACTTTCTTCTTTTTCTTTTTCCTTTTCTTTTTTGGCGACACATCGAATTCCTTTAGCTCCAACGTTCCCAGAGATTCTTCCACCATTTCCAGGGAACATGGTAAATCAGCGGGATTGACAGCCTCTGCCTCACAGTCTGCAGGACAACAATACCATGGTGAGGCTGATACACACAGGAGAGTACCATTGGTGGTACATTTGTTAGTACCACATTTTTTACTTTAAGAGAACATACTTGCCCTGAACCCTCAGGGTCTCCTCCTTGAATGCCTCCCACTGCTCTGACACTGATTTACCTTCCTGTAGCTGTTTCCAGTCCACTTTAGCTAAATCACATCCCAGCTTCGTAAAATTAGCTTTATCCAAAACAGAACTTTTATTCCTGGTCTAACCTTTGTCCTTTTCCATAACTACCCTAAATCTAACTGAATTATGATCACTCACATCTAAATGCTCTCCCACTGATACCCCCCTCCACCTGCCCAGCTTCATTGCCTAAAACTAAATCCAGAATCCACCCACCTCCCCCCACCGGCCTTGCTACAAACTGGCTAAAAAAGTTCTCCTGAATACATTTTAGGAACTCCGCTCCCTCTATACCTTTCACACTAAATATATCCCAGTTAATATTAGGGTAGTTGAAATCCTCAACTATTACTGCCCTATAGTTTGTGCATTTCTCAGAAATGTGCCCAATTATTTGCTCTTCTACCTCCCTCCGACTGTTTGTGGGTCTATAATACTCTCCCAGCAGTGGGAGAGCCCTTTTTTTGTTCGACCCATATGGCCACATTTGATGATCCTTCTAACATATCATCCCTCTGGAGAGTCCCACCCCTACACCCAGAGAGAGAGAGAGAGTACAGCTCCTACACCCAGAGAGAGAGAGAGAGAGAGAGAGTACAGCCCCTACATACAGAGAGAGAGTACAGTCCCTACACCCAGAGGGGGAGGGAGAGAGAGAGAGAGAGAGAGAGAGAGAGTACAGCCTCTGCACCCAGAGAGAGAGAGAGATAAAGAGCACAGCCCCTACACCCAGAGAGAAAAAGAGTACAACTCCTCCACAGAGAGAGGAGAGTGAAAGAGAGCACAGCCCATACACCCAGAGAGAGAACAGCGCCTACACCCAGAGAGAGAGAGAGAGTACAGCCCCTACACCGAGAGAGAGAGAGAGAGAACAGCTCCTACACCCAGAGAGAGAGAGAGACAGAGAGAGAGAGAGAGTACAGCCCCTACACCCAGAGAGAGAGAGAGAGAGAGTACCGCCCCTATACCCAGAGAGAGAGAGAGAGAGAGTACAGCCCCTATACCCAGAGAGAGAGAGAGAGAGTATAGCCCTTACACCCAGAGAGAGAGAGAGAGAGAGAGAGAGTACAGCCCCTACACCCAGGGAGAGAGAGAGAGAGAGTACAGCTCCTACACCCAGAGAGAGAGAGAGAGAGAGAGAGAGTACAGCCACTACACCCAGAGAGAGAGAGAGAGAGAGAGAGAGAGTACAGCCACTACCCACTACACCCAGAGAGAGAGAGAGAGAGAGAGGGAGAGAGAGAGAGTACAGCCCCTACACCGAGAGAGAGAGAGAGAGAGAGAGAGGGAGAGAGAGTACAGCCCCTACACGAGAGAGAGAGAGAGAGAGAGAGAGAGTACAGCTCCTACACCCAGAGAGAGAGAGAGAGAGAGAGTACAGCCCCTACATACAGAGAGAGAGTACAGTCCCTACACCCAGAGGGGGAGAGAGAGAGATAGAGAGAGAGAGAGAGTACAGCCTCTGCACCCAGAGAGAGAGAGAGATAGAGAGCACAGCCCCTACACCCAGAGAGAAAAAGAGTACAGCTCCTCCACAGAGAGAGGAGAGTGAAAGAGAGCACAGCCCATACACCCAGAGAGAGAACAGCGCCTACACCCAGAGAGAGAGAGAGAGAGAGAGAGTACAGCCCCTACACCCAGAGAGAGAGAGAGAGAGAGAGAGAGTACCGCCCCTATACCCAGAGAGAGAGAGAGTGAGTACAGCCCCTACACCCAGAGAGAGAGAGAGAGAGAGGGTACAGCCCCTACACCCAGAGAGAGAGAGAGAGAGAGAGTACCGCCCCTATACCCAGAGAGAGAGAGAGTGAGTACAGCCCCTACACCCAGAGAGAGAGAGAGAGAGAGAGTACAGCCCCTACACCCAGAGAGAGAGAGAGAGAGAGTGTACAGCCCCTACACCCAGAGAGAGAGAGAGAGAGAGAGAGAGTACAGCCCCTACACCCAGAGAGAGAGAGAGAGAGAGAGTACAGCCCCTACACCCAGAGAGAGAGAGAGAGAGAGAGAGAGTACAGCCCCTACACCCAGAGAGAGAGAGAGAGAGTACAGCCCCTACACCCAGAGAGAGAGAGAGAGAGAGAGAGAGAGAGTACAGCCCCTACACCCAGAGGGAGAGAGAGAGAGAGAGAGAGAGTACAGCTCCTACACCCAGAGGGAGAGAGAGAGAGAGAGAGAGAGAGTACAGCCCCTACACCCAGAGGGGGAGAGAGAGACAGAGAGAGAGAGAGAGTACAGCCTCTGCACCCAGAGAGAGAGAGAGAGAGAGAGAGAGCACAGCCCATACACCCAGAGAGAACAGCGCCTACACCCAGAGAGAGAGAGAGAGAGAGAGAGAGAGTACAGCTCCTACACCCAGAGAGAGAGAGAGAGAGAGAGAGTACAGCCCCGACACCCAGAGAGAGAGAGAGTACAGCCCTCACACCCAGAGAGAAAAAGAGAGAGAGAGAGAGAGAGTACAGCCCCTACACCCAGAGAGAGAGCGAGAGAGAGTACAGCCCCTACACCGAGAGAGAGAGGGTACAGCTCCTACACCCAGAGAGAGAGAGAGAGAGAGAGTACAGCCCCTACACCGAGAGAGAGAGAGAGAGAGAGGGTACAGCTCCTACACCCAGAGAGAGAGAGAGAGTACAGCCCCTACACCCAGAGAGAGAGAGAGAGAGAGAGAGTACAGCCCCTACACCCAGAGAGAGAGAGAGAGAGTACAGCCCCTACACCCAGAGAGAGAGAGAGAGAGAGAGAGAGAGAGTACAGCTCCTACACCCAGAGGGAGAGAGAGAGAGAGAGAGAGAGAGAGTACAGCCCCTACACCCAGAGGGGGAGAGAGAGACAGAGAGAGAGAGAGAGTACAGCCTCTGCACCCAGAGAGAGAGAGAGAGAGAGAGAGCACAGCCCATACACCCAGAGAGAACAGCGCCTACACCCAGAGAGAGAGAGAGAGAGAGAGAGAGTACAGCTCCTACACCCAGAGAGAGAGAGAGAGAGAGAGAGTACAGCCCCGACACCCAGAGAGAGAGAGAGTACAGCCCTCACACCCAGAGAGAAAAAGAGAGAGAGAGAGAGAGAGTACAGCCCCTACACCCAGAGAGAGAGCGAGAGAGAGTACAGCCCCTACACCGAGAGAGAGAGAGGGTACAGCTCCTACACCCAGAGAGAGAGAGAGAGAGAGTACAGCCCCTACACCGAGAGAGAGAGAGAGAGAGAGAGAGTACAGCCCCTACACCCAGAGAGAGAGAGAGTACAGCCCCTACACCCAGAGAGAGAGAGAGAGAGAGAGAGAGAGTACAGCTCCTACACCCAGAGAGAGAGAGAGAGAGAGAGTACCGCCCCTACACCCAGAGAGAGAGAGAGAGAGTACAGCCCCTACACCCAGAGAGAGAGAGAGAGAGAGAGAGAGTATAGCCCTTACACCCAGAGAGAGAGAGTACAGCCCCTACACCCAGAGAGAGAGAGTACCGCCCCTACACCCAGAGAGAGAGAGAGAGTACAGCCCCTACACCCAGAGAGAGAGAGAGAGAGAGTACAGCTCCTACACCCAGAGAGAGAGAGAGAGAGAGAGAGAGAGTACAGTCCCTACACCCAGAGGGGGAGAGAGAGAGAGAGAGAGAGTACAGCCTCTGCACCCAGAGAGAGAGAGAGAGAGAGAGAGAGAGAGTACAGTCCCTACACCCAGAGGGGGAGAGAGAGAGAGAGAGAGTACAGTCCCTACACCCAGAGGGGGAGAGAGAGAGAGAGAGAGAGAGAGAGAGTACAGCCTCTGCACCCAGAGAGAGAGAGAGAGAGAGAGAGAGAGCACAGCCCATACACCCAGAGAGAACAGCGCCTACACCGAGAGAGAGAGAGAGAGAGAGAGAGTACAGCCCCTACACCGAGAGAGAGAAAGAGAGAGAGAGAGAGAGAGTACAGCTCCTACACCCAGAGAGAGAGAGAGAGAGAGAGAGAGAGAGTACAGCCCCGACACCCAGAGAGAGAGAGAGTACAGCCCTCACACCCAGAGAGAAAGAGAGAGAGTACAGCCCCTACACCGAGAGAGAGAGAGGTTACAGCTCCTACACCCAGAGAGAGAGAGAGAGAGAGTACAGCCCCTACATACAGAGAGAGAGTACAGTCCCTACACCCAGAGGGGGAGAGAGAGAGAGAGAGAGAGAGAGAGATAGTACAGCCTCTGCACCCAGAGAGAGAGAGAGATAGAGAGCACAGCCCCTACACCCAGAGAGAAAAAGAGTACAGCTCCTCCACAGAGAGAGGAGAGCGAAAGAGAGCACAGCCCATACACCCAGAGAGAGAACAGCGCCTACACCCAGAGAGAGAGAGAGAGTACAGCCCCTACACCGAGAGAGAGAGAGAGAGAACAGCTCCTACACCCAGAGAGAGAGAGAGAGAGAGAGAGAGTACAGCCCCTACACCCAGAGAGAGAGAGAGAGAGAGAGAGTACCGCCCCTATACCCAGAGAGAGAGAGAGAGAGTACAGCCCCTACACCCAGAGAGAGAGAGAGAGAGAGAGAGAGTATAGCCCTTACACCCAGAGAGAGAGAGAGAGAGAGAGAGAGAGTACAGCCCCTACACCCAGGGAGAGAGAGAGGGAGAGAGAGTACAGCCCCTACACCCAGAGAGAGAGAGAGAGAGAGTACAGCTCCTACACCCAGAGAGAGAGAGAGAGAGAGAGAGTACAGCCACTACACCCAGAGAGAGAGAGAGAGAGAGAGTACCGCCACTACACCCAGAGAGAGAGAGAGAGAGGGAGAGAGAGAGAGAGTACAGCCCCTACACCGAGAGAGAGAGAGAGAGAGAGAGAGGGAGAGAGTACAGCCCCTACACCGAGAGAGAGAGAGAGAGAGAGAGAGTACAGCCCCTACATACAGAGAGAGAGTACAGTCCCTACACCCAGAGGGGGAGAGAGAGAGAGAGAGAGAGAGAGAGTACAGCCTCTGCACCCAGAGAGAGAGAGAGATAGAGAGCACAGCCCCTACACCCAGAGAGAAAAAGAGTACAGCTCCTCCACAGAGAGAGGAGAGTGAAAGAGAGCACAGCCCATACACCCAGAGAGAACAGCGCCTACACCCAGAGAGAGAGAGAGAGAGAGAGTACAGCCCCTACACCCAGAGAGAGAGAGAGAGAGAGTACCGCCCCGACACCGAGAGAGAGAGAGAGAGAACAGCTCCTACACCCAGAGAGAGAGAGAGAGAGAGAGAGTACAGCCCCTACACCCAGAGAGAGAGAGAGAGAGAGAGTATCGCCCCTATACCCAGAGAGAGAGAGAGAGAGAGAGAGAGTACAGCCCCTACACCCAGAGAGAGAGAGAGAGAGAGAGAGAGTATAGCCCTTACACCCAGAGAGAGAGAGAGAAAGAGAGTACAGCCCCTACACCCAGAGAGAGAGAGAGAGAGAGAGTACAGCCCCTACACCCAGAGAGAGAGAGAGAGAGAGAGAGAGTACAGCCCCTACACCCAGAGAGAGAGAGAGAGTACAGCCCCTACACCCAGAGAGAGAGAGAGAGAGAGAGAGTACAGCCCCTACACCCAGAGAGAGAGAGAGTACAGCCCCTACACCCAGAGAGAGAGAGAGAGAGAGAGTACAGCCCCTACACCCAGAGAGAGAGAGAGAGAGAGAGAGAGTACAGCTCCTACACCCAGAGAGAGAGAGAGAGAGAGAGAGAGTACAGCCCCTACACCCAGAGAGAGAGAGAGAGAGAGAGAGAGAGTACAGCTCCTACACCCAGAGAGAGAGAGAGAGAGAGAGAGTACAGTCCCTACACCCAGAGGGGGAGAGAGAGAGAGAGAGAGAGAGAGAGTACAGCCTCTGCACCCAGAGAGAGAGAGAGAGAGAGAGAGCACAGCCCATACACCCAGAGAGAACAGCGCCTACACCCAGAGAGAGAGAGAGAGAGAGAGAGAGTACAGCCCCTACACCGAGAGAGAGAGAGGGTACAGCTCCTACACCCAGAGAGAGAGAGGGTACAGCTCCTACACCCAGAGAGAGAGAGAGAGAGAGAGAGCGTAAAGCCCCTACACCGAGAGAGAGGGGGTACAGCTCCTACACCCAGAGAGAGAGAGAGAGAGAGAGAGAGTACAGCCCCTACACCCAGAGAGAGAGAGAGAGAGAGTACAGCTCCTACACCCAGAGAGAGAGAGAGAGAGAGAGTACAGCCCCTACACCCAGAGAGAGAGAGAGAGAGAGAGAGAGAGTACAGCTCCTACACCCAGAGAGAGAGAGAGAGAGAGAGTACAGCCCCTACACCCAGAGAGAGAGAGAGAGAGTACAGCCCCTACACCCAGAGAGAGAGAGAGAGAGAGAGAGTATAGCCCTTACACCCAGAGAGAGAGAGTACAGCCCCTACACCCAGAAAGAGAGAGTACCGCCCCTACACCCAGAGAGAGAGAGAGAGAGAGTACAGCCCCTACACCCAGAGAGAGAGAGAGAGAGAGAGAGAGAGAGTACAGCTCCTACACCCAGAGAGAGAGAGAGAGAGAGAGAGAGTACAGTCCCTACACCCAGAGGGGGAGAGAGAGAGAGAGAGTACAGCCTCTGCACCCAGAGAGAGAGAGAGAGAGAGAGAGAGAGCACAGCCCATACACCCAGAGAGAACAGCGCCTACACCCAGAGAGAGAGAGAGAGAGAGAGAGTACAGCCCCTACAACGAGAGAGAGAGAGAGAGAGAGAGAGAGAGTACAGCTCCTACACCCAGAGAGAGAGAGAGAGAGAGAGAGTACAGCCCCGACACCCAAAGAGAGAGAGAGTACAGCCCTCACACCCAGAGAGAGAGAGAGAGAGAGAGAGAGAGAGAGTACAGCCCCTACACCCAGAGAGAGAGAGAGAGAGAGAGGAGAGAGAGAGAGAGAGAGAGTACAGCCCCTACACCGAGAGAGAGAGAGGGTACAGCTCCTACACCCAGAGAGAGAGAGAGAGAGAGAGAGTACAGCTCCTACACCGAGAGAGAGAGAGAGAGAGAGAGAGAGAGTACAGCCCCTACACCCAGAGAGAGAGAGAGAGAGAGAGGAGAGAGAGAGAGAGTACAGCCCCTACACCCAGAGAGAGAGAGAGAGAGTACCGCCCCTACACCCAGAGAGAGAGAGAGAGAGAGAGAGTACAGCCCCTACACCCAGAGAGAGAGAGAGTACCGCCCCTACACCCAGAGAGAGAGAGAGAGAGAGAGAGAGTACAGCCCCTACACCCAGAGAGAGAGAGTGAGAGAGAGTACAGCCTCTGCACCCAGAGAGAGAGAGAGAGAGAGAGAGAGCACAGCCCATACACCCAGAGAGAGAGAGAGAGAGAGAGTACAGCCTCTGCACCCAGAGAGAGAGAGAGAGAGAGAGTACAGCCCCTACACCGAGAGAGAGAGAGAGAGAGAGAGAGAGAGGAGAGTACAGCTCCTACACCCAGAGAGAGAGAGAGAGAGAGAGAGTACAGCCCCTACACCCAGAGAGAGAGTACAGCCCTTACACCCAGAGAGAAAGAGAGAGAGAGAGAGAATACAGCCCCTACACCCAGAGAGAGAGCGAGAGAGAGAGTACAGCCCTTACACAGAGAGAGAGAGAGAGAGAGTACAGCCCCTACACCCAGAGAGAGAGAGAGAGAGAGAGAGAGAGTACAGCCCCTACACCCAGAGAGAGAGAGAGAGAGAGAGAGAGTACAGCCCCTACACCCAGAGAGAGAGAGAGAGAGAGAGAGTACAGCCCCTACACCCAGAGCGAGAGAGAGAGAGAGAGAGAGAGAGTACCGCCCCTACACCCAGAGCGAGAGAGAGAACCGCCCCTACACCGAGAGAGACAGAGAGAGAGAGAGAGTACAGCCCCTACACCCAGAGAGAGAGAGAGAGAGTACCGCCCCTACACCCAGAGAGAGAGAGAGAGAGAGAGAGAGTACAGCCCCTACACCCAGAGAGAGAGAGAGTACCGCCCCTACACCCAGAGAGAGAGTACAGCCCCTACACCCAGAGAGAGAGAGAGAGAGAGAGAGAGTACAGCCCCTACACCCAGAGAGAGAGAGAGAGAGAGAGAGTACAGCCTCTGCACCCAGAGAGAGAGAGAGAGAGAGAGAGCACAGCCCATACACCCAGAGAGAGAAGAGCGCCTACACCCAGAGAGAGAGAGAGAGAGAGAGAGTACAGCCCCTACACCGAGAGAGAGAGAGAGAGAGAGAGGAGAGTACAGCTCCTACACCCAGAGAGAGAGAGAGAGAGAGAGTACAGCCCCTACACCCAGAGAGAGAGCGAGAGAGAGAGAGAGTACAGCCCCTACACCGAGAGAGAAAGAGAGAGAGAGAGAGAGTACAGCCCCTACACCCAGAGAGAGAGCGAGAGAGAGAGAGAGTACAGCCCCTATACCGAGAGAGAGAGAGAGAGAGAGAGTACAGCCCCTACACCCAGAGAGAGAGAGAGAGAGAGAGAGAGAGAGTACAGCCCTTACACCCAGAGAGAGAGAGAGAGAGAGAGAGAGAGTACAGCCCCTACACCCAGAGAGAGAGAGAGAGAGAGAGAGAGTACAGCCCCTACATCCAGAGAGAGAGAGAGAGAGAGAGAGTACAGCCCCTACACCCAGAGCGAGAGAGAGAGAGAGAGAGAGAGAGTACCGCCCCTACACCCAGAGCGAGAGAGAGAGAACCGCCCCTACACCGAGAGAGACAGAGAGAGAGAGAGAGAGAGTACAGCCCCTACACCCAGAGAGAGAGAGAGAGAGAGAGAACAGCCCCTACACCCAGAGAGAGAGAGAGTGTGTACAGCCCCTACACCCAGAGAGAGAAAGAGAGAGAGAGAGTACCGCCCCTACACCTAGAGCGAGAGAGAACCGCCCCTACACCTAGAGCGGGAGAGAGAGAGAGAGAGAGAGAGTACAGCCCCTACACCCAGAGAGAGAGAGAGAGAGAGAGTACAGCCCCTACACCCAGAGAGAGAGAGAGAGAGAGAGAGAGAGAACAGCCCCTACACCCAGAGAGAGAGAGAGAGAGAGAGTGTGTACAGCCCCTACACCCAGAGAGAGAGAGAGAGAGAGAGAGAGTACAGCCCCTACACCCAGAGAGAGAGAGTACCGCCCCTACAACTAGCGAGAGAGAGTACAGCCCCTACACCCAGATAGAGAGAGGGAGAGAGAGGGAGAGAGAGAGAGAGAGTGTGTACAGCCCCTACACCCAGAGAGAGAAAGAGAGAGAGAGAGTACCGCCCCTACACCTAGAGCGAGAAAGAGAACCGCCCCTACACCTAGAGCGAGAGAGAGAGAGAGAGAGAGTACAGCCCCTACTCCCAGAGAGAGAGAGAGAGAGAGAGAGAGAGAGAGAACAGCCCCGACACCCAGAGAGAGAGAGAGAGGGGGGGGGAGAGAGAACAGTTTTGGTATCTAAAGCCTATGTCACTGTTGTTTCGGATGTTGATCCATGTGCTCTTATTAATGGATCGAACACCGTCTCCAGTGCGCCAGCGCAGCCTTCCGCCGCCTGAAGAAAAGTGTGTTTGAAGACCAGGCCCTCAAAACTGTCACCAAGCTCATGGTCTACAAGGCCGTAGTAATACCCGCCCTCCTGTATGGCTCAGAGACACCTCAAGTCGCTGGAGAAATACCACCAGCGATATCTCCGCAAGATCCTGCAAATCCCCTGGGAGGACAGATGCACCAACGTTAGCGTCCTCGACCAGGCCAACATCCCCAGCATCGAAGCACTGACCACACTCGATCAGCTCCGCTGGGCAGGCCACATTGTCTGCATGCCAGACACGAGACTCCCAAAGCAAGCGCTCTACTTGGAACTTCTATACGGCAAACGAGCCAAAGATGGGCCGAGGAAACGTTACAAGGACACCCTCAAAGTCTCCCTGATAAAGTGCAACATCCCCACTGACACCTGGGAGTCCCTGGCCAAAGACCTCCCTAAGTGGAGGAAGTGCATCCGGGAGGGCACTGAGCACCTCGAGTCTCGTCGCCGAGAGCGTGCAGAAACCAAGCGCAGGCAGCGGAAGGAGTGTGCGGCAAACCAGTCCCACCCTCCCCTTCCCTCAACCACTGTCTGTCCCACCTGTGACAGGGACTGTGGTTCTCGTATTGGACTGTTCAGCCACCTAAGGACTCATTCTAAGAGTGGAAGCAAGTCTTCCTCGATTGCGAGGGACTGCCTACGATGATGATAAGATGGAATGGTGAGTTTCCCACGGCAATGATGTCAATGCTCCAACAACCCTCTGTGTGAAGATATTCCTCCAAACTCCAACTTCACTACCGAAAATTTTAAATTGAGAGATTTACAATGTGATCCCACCACCAATCGCACCTGCCCCTCCCCTCCCAGACTTCCGAAGGGACCGCTCCCTCCGAGACACCCTGGTCCATTCCGCAGTCACCCCCAGCACCCCCTCCCCTCCCCACGGCACCTTCCCGTGCAAGCACAGGAGATGCAACACCTGCCTTTTACCCCCTCCCTTCCCACTGTCCAGGGCCCCAAATACTCCTTCCAGGGGCAACAGCGATTTACTTGTACTTCTTTCAATTTAGTGTCTTCATCATCATCATAGGCAGGCCCTCGTATCGAGGATGACTTGCTTCCACGCCAAAAAGGGATGAGTTCACAGGTGTTTCAATGAAGGACCTAATATTCCAGATCCCAAACTACATCCTGAAGGGTGGAAGATGCCTGTGCGTGGATTTTTTTAACGTGGGGTGACCGTTGCACACCAGCCACCACACGGGCTTGACAGAGCCAGGTCTTGGTCCAGTGGCCAGGGTTAACCAGGACGACTGGAGACCAGCTCTGCTGCACAGACTTAGCGAGCACACATATCGCACAGTGTGGGCTGGGCCCGTGCTGCCCCTGGCCCCCGATCACATCCCTCCCCAGTCTCTCGCCGCTCCTTCGCCCCGACCTCGCCGCTCCTGCTGTACCTGCCCACGCTCCAATCACCAACCTGGACCTTGATGACGTCACTCTTCGCTGCCGTCGCTGTACCCTGGAGTAGAACGCCTCCACGCTGCTCGCCGCCCCTTTTATGGCCCCGACCTGCCGCTGGTGTTCTCACGCAGATCGGGACCTCCACGCTATGCCATGCTATACTCAACCAGACGCTTGATGTATAGTAGTGCTGTACTGCTTCCACTGGAAATAGCCCACTTTGAAAAGTTCATCACTGAAGATGGCAACTTTAATGTCATGCTCAACTTTCTTGTTCATATCAGTGACTTAGTTTAACCTGTTCTGCACTTGACAAGCTGCGTACCGCACATTATTATTGAGACTTTAAAGGCCAAGCTTCAAGAAAAGAAGAAATATGTGCAGTACGCAGCGTGTCGCGTGCAGAACAGGTTAAACTAAATCACTGATACGAAGAAGAAAGTTGAGCATGACATTAAAGCTGCCATCTTCACTCTCATTAACGAGATCAACAAGAAGGGCAAGAATCTATTGCAGCAGCTGGAGAATGTAACAACGGAGAGACAGATAAAATTACTGCAGCAGCAAACAGGATGTTACCAGTCTTGCCAGACAGGTGGAGCAATTTACTATACTGTATTCACTGCTCACAATGTGGTCTCCTCTACATTGGGGAGACCGAGCGCAGATTGGGTGACCGCTTTGCGGAGCACCTCCGTTCAGTCCGTAAGTGTGACCCCGAGCTTCCGGTCGCCTGTAACTTTAATTCCCCGCTCCACTCCCACTCTGACCTCTCCGTCCTCGGTCTCCTGCACCGTTCCAACGAAGCTCAACGCAAGCTCGAGGAACAGCACCTCATCTTTTGTTTAGGCCCTTTACAGCCTTCTGGACTCAACATCCAGTTCAACAATTTCAGGGCGTAATCTTTGGCTCCCTTTCCCAGTCGCCGCCCCCTCCACCCCGCCTCCCCCCCCACCCCCGCCTCCCCCCCCGCCCCCCTGCCGGCCCCCCCACCCCCCGCCTCCCCCCCCCGCCCGAGCCCGTTTCTTGTTCTCTCCTTGTCTCTAATGGCAGTTGGTCATTATCCCGCCATTCACACCCTATCTTATAAGAACATAACATAAGAATTAGGAACAGGAGTAGGCCATCTAGCCCCTCGAGCCTGCTCCGCCATTCAATAAGATCATGGCTGATCTGGCCGTGGACTCAGCTCCACTTACCTGCCCTCTCCCCGTAACCCTTAATTCCCTTATTGGTTAAAAATCTATCTATCTATTTTTCTAACTGCTGGCATTACCATTTGAATTTGGGCCATCGTCCCTTTTGTCTCTCAAATCTCTCCTGGCTTCCACCCTATCACAGACCTTCCCTTTTGTTCTTTCTTCCCCTCCCCCTTTCAGTGCGTGTTAAGTCTGTTCTTTCCGAACACACTCCAGTTCTGACGAAGAGTTCTGACAAGTAGGTTGGGTATCTACTCACTGGAGTTCAGAAGAATGAGAAGTGAGCTTATCGAAACGTATAAGATTATGAGGGGGCTTGACAAGGTGGATGCAGAGAGGATGTTTCCACTGATGGGGGAGACTAGAACTAGGGGGCATAATCTTAGAATAAGGGGCTGCCCATTTAAAACTGAGATGAGGAGGAATTTCTTCTCTCAGAGGGTTGTAAATCTGTGGAATTCGCTGCTTCAGAGAGCTGTGGAAGCTGGGACATTGAATAAATTTAAGACAGAGATAGACAGTTTCTTAACCGATAAGGGAGTGGGGGGTTATGGGGAGCAGGCGGGGAAGTGGAGCTGAGTCCATGATCAGATCAGCCATGATCGTATTAAAATGGTGGAGCAGGCTCGAGGGGCCGTATGGCCTACTCCTGTTCCTATTTCTTATGTTATCGACCTGAAACGTTAACTCAACTTTCTCTCCATAGATGCTGCCTGACCTGCTGAGATTTCCAGCATTTTTTATTACAACTCGTATTTATTATAGCACCTTTAACGTAGTAAAACGTGCCAAGACGCTTCACAGAAGTTTTATATGGCAAAAAACCCAGAGAGTTACATTAGGAGAAATTAGGGCAGATGACCAAAAACTTGGTCAAAGAGGGAGGTTTAAAGAAGCGACTTAGAGGAAAGAGGCAGAGAGATTTAGGGAGGGAATTCCAGAACTTAGGGTTTCAGCAACAGAAGGCACGGCCACCGATGGTGGAGCGATTACAATCAAGGATGCTCAGGAGGGCAGAGTTAGAGGAGCGCAGACATCTCGGGGGTGGTGGGGCTGGAGGAGATTACAGAGTCAGCGAGCACAGGGGGTGATGGGTGAGCGGGACCTGCTGCGAGTTAGGACACGGGTCAGCGAGCACAGGGGGTGATGGGTGAGCAGAACTTGGTGTGAGTTAGGACACGGGGCAGCGAGCACAGGGGGTGATGGGTGAGCAGGACTCGGTGCGAGTTAGGACACGGGTCAGCGAGTACAGGGGGTGATGGGGTGAGCGGGACTCGGTGCGAGTTAGGACACAGGTTAGCGAGCACAGGGGGTGATAGGTGAGCGGGACTCGGTGCGAGTTAGGACACAGGGCACAGGGGGTGATGGGTGAGCGGGACTCGGTGCGAGTTAGGACACGGGGCACGGGGGGTGATGGGTGAGCAGACCTTGGTGCGAGTTAGGACACGGGGCACAGGGGGTGATGGGTGAGTGGAACTCGGTGCGAGTTAGGACACGGGGCACAGGGGGTGATGGGTGAGCGGGACTCGGTGCGAGTTAGGACACGGGGCACGGGGGGTGATGGGTGAGCAGAACTTGGTGTGAGTTAGGACACGGGGCAGCGAGCACAGGGGGTGATGGGTGAGCGGGACCTGGTGCGAGTTAGGACACGGGTCAGCGAGCACAGGGGGTGATGGGGTGAGCGGGACTCGGTGCGAGTTAGGACACAGGTTAGCGAGCACAGGGGGTAATGGGTGAGTGGGACTCGGTGCGAGTTTGGACACGGGGCACAGGGGGTGATGGGTGAGTGGGACTCGGTGCGAGTTAGGACACGGGGCAGCGAGCACAGGGGGTGATGGGTGAGTGGGACTCGGTGCGAGTTAGGACACGGGCAGCCGAGTTTTCGATCACCTTGAGTTTACGTAAGGTAGAATGTGGGAGGCCAGCCAGGAGTGCATTGAAATAGTCAAGTCTGGAGGTAACAAAGGCACGGATGATGGTTTTAGCAGCGGATGAGCTGAGGCAAGGGCGGAGATGGGCGACGGTACAGAGGCGGTTTAAATTATGCAGCGGATTTGTGGCCGATTATTATTGTTTCTATAGCATCTTTCATGACCTCAGGATGTCTCAAAGCGCATTACAATCAATGAAGTACCTGTTTAAAGTGTCGTCAGTGTTGTAAGGGAATGATCTGATCCACGTTTGCATGATAGTAAGGGGAAGTGACAGGGGAGATACAAAAACCCTTTGCGCTGGTTGGGGAGTCGAGGACCAGGGGCACAGTCTAAAAACAAAGATGATAGAAGTTTAAGAACATAAGAAATAGGAGCCTGCTCTGCCATTTAATAAGAGCATGGCTGATCTTCGACCTGAACTCCACTTTCCCGCCTGACTCTCTTGGCAAATGGCAGCTGAAGCTCAGTCAATTGTAATTTTAAATCGGAGATTGATAGATTTTTGTTAATCAAAGTTATTAAGGGATATGGGGCAAAGGCGGGGTATATGGAGTTAGGTCCCAAATCAGCCATGATCTCCTTGAATGGGAAACAGGCTCAAAGTAGTTTACCATCCTCATTTTTTGCCAAACCATCTATATGTGTGTGTTTAGACAGGTGTTGCCCGATCGATTCCTCTGCAAGTACATGAAGTAGATTAAAGCCCAGCTGTGCTGCTCACCATCTCTCTCTCCGTCTCTCTCAGACCCCGAGCCTTCTCTCTCAGTTCTCAGCTTCTGCTTCCAAACTCTCCTCTGTGGGCTGTGGATCATCGCGATGTCAGTGTCCCTGGCTAGAAGGCAGAGAACAGAGAACTTCATTGCAGTGATTCACCCGCGGCTACATCGGGATAAGATAGGGAGGGTCACACTGCCCCCCCCGCTCCCAGAGTCACACCCCCGAGCCCCCCGGGGTGGGGACCGCTCCCCGGGGTTACACCGCCCCCCCCCCCCCCTCCCAGGGTCATACCGAGCCCCCCCCCCCCCCCGGGGTGGGGACCGCTCCCCGGGGTTACACCGCCCCCCCCCCCCCTCCCAGGGTCATACCGAGCCCCCCCCCCCCCCCGGGGTGGGGACCGCTCCCCGGGGTTACACCGCCCCCCCCCCCCCCCTCCCAGGGTCATACCGAGCCCCCCGGGGTGGGGACCGCACCCCGGGGTTACACCGCCCCCCCCCGCTCCCCAAGGGTCACACCGAACCCCCCCCCCCGGGTTACACCGGCCCCCCCCCCGCTCCCCAAGGGTCACACCGAACCCCCCCCCCCCGGGTTACACCGCCCCCCCCCCCTCCCAGGGTCATACCGAGCCCCCCCCCCCCCCCGGGGTGGGACCGTTCCCAGGGTTACACCGGCCCCCCCCAGAGTCACACCCCCGAGCCCCCCGGGGTGGGGACCGCACCCCGGGATTACACCGCCCCCCCCCCGCTCCCCAAGGGTCACACCGAACCCCCCCCCCCCCCCCCGGGTTACACCGGCCCCCCCACCCCGAGGTGCGACCGTTCCCAGGGTTACACCGCCCCCTTCCCCACCCCCCGGGGTTACACCGCCCCCCCCCCCCCCCGGGTGGGACCGTTCCCAGGGTCACACCAAGCCCCCCCCGGGGTGGGACTGTTCCCAGGGTCACACCAAGCCCCCCCCGGGGTGGGACCGTTCCCAGGGTCACACCAAGCCCCCCCCCCCCCCCCGGGTGGGACCGTTCCCAGGGTCACACCAAGCCCCCCCCGGGGTGGGACTGTTCCCAGGGTCACACCAAGCCCCCCCCGGGGTGGGACTGTTCCCAGGGTCACACCAAGCCCCCCCCGGGGTGGGACTGTTCCCAGGGTCACACCAAGCCCCCCCCGGGGTGGGACTGTTCCCAGGGTCACACCAAGCCCCCCCCCGGGTGGGACCGTTCCCAGGGTCACACCAAGCCCCCCCCGGGGTGGGACTGTTCCCAGGGTTACACCGCCCCTCTCCCCACCCCCCGGGGTCACACCGAGCCCCCCCCGGGGTGGGACCATTCCCAGGGTGACACCTGGCTCCCACCCCCCAGGGTCACACCAAGCCCCCCCATCCCAAGGTGGGACCGTTCCCAGGGTCACACCACCCCCCTCCCCACCCCCCGGGGTTACACCGCCCCCCCCCCCCCTCCCGGGGTGGGACCGTTCCCAGGGTCACACCAAGCCCCCCCCGGGGTGGGACCGTTCCCAGGGTGACATCGCCCCCCCCCCCCCGGGGTGGGACTGTTCCCAGGGTTACACCGCCCCTCGCCCCACCGCCCGGGGTCACACCGAGCCCCCTCCCGGGGTGGGACCGTTCCCAGGGTTACACCGGGCTCCCCGATGCGCGCGGTTACACCGGACTCACCGTAGATCTCCATGCTGGACAGGGCTGCATGGACCCGTTTCACTTCCTTGAAGGTGGCTCTCCGGGTGGGGAAGGGGATGGTCCTCAGGCGGGCGTCGCTCGGGCTCAGCGGAGGGTCCTTGCCGCTGAAGAAGATGCTCCTGTTGTAGCTGGGGGCGCGCAGGAAGATGGCAGTGGCCACTCGCAGGGACTCGGACCAATTCGCCAACAAATCCTCAACATCCTGCAACCAGACACCCACAGCCCAGCTCACAAAACGGCTAAAACAAACCAGTGGGTCATAATAAAACTAACTGGGTATAATCGACGCAAGGACACGCATCATCAAACCTTACAGCACAGGGGGAGGCCACTGGGCCCATCGAGCCCGTGCTGTACCGGCTCTGTGACAGAGCGATCCAATCAGTCCCACTCCCCCCACCTTTCCCCCACAGCCCGGCACATTTCCCCTTCCAGTACTGATCCAATTCCCGTTTGAAAGTCACGATTGAATCTGCTCCCACCGCCCTTTCAGGCAGCGCGTTCCCGATCACAACAACTCGCTGCGTAAACACATTCTCCTCTCACCTGTTGCTTTTTTGACAATCACCTTAAATTGCCATCGTCTGGATACCGACCCGTCTGTCAAAGCAAATAGCTGCTCCTTATTTACTCCAGCAAAACACCACATATTTGTGAACACCTCGATCCGATTTCCTTTTACCCGTCCCTGCTCGAAGGAGAACAATCACAAATTCTCCAGACTCTCTGTATATCCCCGGGATCATTCTAGTAAATCCCTCTGCGCCCTCTCCAAGGCCTTCACATCCTTCCTAAAGTGCGGGGCCCAGAATTGGACACAATACTCCAGCTGGGGCCTAACCAGGGGTTTATACAGATTTAGAATAACTTCCTTGCTTTTGTATTCCCTGCCCCTATTAATAAAGCCAAGAATTCCGTATGATTATTTAAAAGCATTCTCAACATGTCCTGCCACATTCAAAGATTTGTGTACGTACACCACCTGGACTCTCTGGTCCTGCACCCCTATTAAAATTGTTCCATTAATTTATACTGTCTCTCCTCATTCTTCCCACCAAAATGGATCAGGGGCACAAAACGTCAGACGTATCTCAGTGGGTAGTACACTCACTTCTGAATCATAAGTTTGTGGATCGAAGCATCACTCGAGAGACTTGAGGGGCAGTACCGAGGGAGCGCCACACTGTCAGAGGGGCAGTACTGAGGGAGCCCCGTACTGTCGGAGGGGCAGTACTGAGGGAGCGCCGCACTGTCGGAGGGGCAGTACTGAGGGAGCGCCGCACTGTCGGAGGGGCAGTACTGAGGGAGCCCCGTACTGTCGGAGGGGCAGTACTGAGGGAACGCTGCACTGTCGGAGGGGCAGTACTGAGGGAGCCCCGCACTGTCGGAGGGGCAGTACTGAGGGAACGCTGCACTGTCGGAGAGGCAGTACTGAGGGAGCGCCGCACTGTCAGAGGGGCAGTACTGAGGGAGCCCCGCTCTGTCGGAGGGGCATTACTGAGGGAGCGCCGCACTGTCGGAGGGGCAGTACTGAGGGAGCCCCGCACTGTCGGAGGGGCAGTACTGAGGCAACGCTGCACTGTTAAAGGGGCAACACTGAGGGAGCACCGCACTGTCAGAGCACCGCACTGTCGGAGGGGCAGTACTGAGGGAGTGCTGCACTGTCATGGAGGCAATACTGAGGGAGTGCTGCACTGTCATGGGGACAGTACTGAGGGAGTGCTGCACTGTCATGGGGACAGTATTGAGGGAGTGCTGCACTGTCATGGGGACAGTACTGAGGGAGTGCTGCACTGTTGGAGGGGCTGTCTTTCAGAAAAGGCGTTAAACCGAGGCACATGTGCCCTCATAGGTGGATGCACAAGATTCCAAACCTACGATTGGAAAAGCCAACGGGAGATTTCATCAGTCTCCTCGTCAATTTATACACCAAACATCTAAAACACAGATTATCTGGTCATTTACCCAATTGCTGTTTGTGGGAGCTTGCTGTGTGTAAATTGGCTGCTGCGTTTCTCACATTACAACAGCGACTACAGTTCAATAGTACTTCATTGGCTGTGAAGCATTTGGACCTCCTGAGATGGCAAAACGCGCTGTAAAATGCAGGTGTATATTGCAGCGTGCAGTCCAGTGTAAGCTGGGATGAGCTGTTACGCGCGGCCTGTGCAGTCTAGATGGCAGTGTGTGTGTACCGCCAGTATCCCAAGTCTGAGCCTGCCAATGGGCCGAGGGAGATTACAAAGCTGTCACCTTCACAAGAGCTGCTTCGTTGTAACGTCTGAGCGAGGCTCCGGCAGATCTGGGCGCCCGGCTTCGATTCTGGCCGTCCCGCGCTCCCTGTGCGACCCCTCGCTTCGCACGCACTGTGTAGCGGTGAAACGTCTTGTGCTGGAGAGGTTCACTCCTGAGGGAAGGATCAGTGACACAGAGTATAAAACGGAACGCAATGTGTACCCCAACACTGTCCAAACACTCCCCCGGCACTGTCCCGTCAAACACTCCCCCTGCACTGTCCCGTCAAACACTCCCCCTGCACTGTCCCATCAAACACTCCCAGGGCAGGTACAGCACAGGTTAGATACAGAGTAAATCTCTCTCTACACTGTCCCGTCAAACACTCCCCCTACACTGACCCGTCAAACACTCCCCCTGCACTGTCCCGTCAAACACTCCCCCGGCACTGTCCCGTCAAACACTCCCCCTGCACTGTCCCGTCAAACACTCCCCCTGCACTGTCCCGTCAAACACTCCCAGGGCAGGTACAGCACAGGTTAGATACAGAGTAAATCTCTCTCTACACTGTCCCGTCAAACACTCCCCCTACACTGACCCGTCAAACACGCCCCCTACACTGTCCCGTCAAACACTCCCCCTACACTGACCAGTCAAACACTCTCCCTACACTGTCCCGTCAAACACTCCCCCTACACTGACCCGTCAAACACTCCCCCTACACTGACCCGTCAAACACTCCCCCTACACTGTCCCGTCAAACACTCCCCCTACACTGTCCCGTCAAACACTCCCCCTACACTGTCCCGTCAAACACTCTCCCTACACTGTCCCGTCAAACACTCCCCCTACACTGTCCCGTCAAACACTCCCCCTACACTGTCCCGTCAAACACTCTCCCTACACTGTCCCGTCAAACAATCTCCCTACACTGTCCCGTCAAACACTCTCCCTACACTGTCCCGTCAAACACTCCCCCTACGCTGTCCCGTCAAACACTCCCCCTACACTGTCCCGTCAAACACTCTCCCTACACTGTCCCGTCAAACACTCTCCCTACACTGTCCCGTCAAACACTCTCCCTACACTGACCCGTCAAACAATCTCCCTACACTGTCCCGTCAAACACTCCCCCTACACTGTCCCGTCAAACACTCTCCCTACACTGTCCCATCAAACACTCTCCCTACACTGTCCCGTCAAACACTCCCCCTACACTGACCCGTCAAACACTCTCCCTACACTGTCCCGTCAAACACTCCCCCTACACTGACCCGTCAAACACTCCCCCCTACACTGTCCCGTCAAACACTCCCACTACACTGTCCCATCAAACACTCCCAGGGCAGGTACAGGGGGTTAGATACAGAGTAAAGCTCCCGCTACACTGTCCCATCAAACACTCCCAGGGCAGGTACAGGAGGTTAGATACAGAGCAAAGCTCACTCTGCACTGTCCCATCAAACACTCCCAGGGCAGGTACAGGAGGTTAGATACAGAGCAAAGCTCACTCTACACTGTCCCATCAAACACTCCCAGGGCAGGTACAGGAGGTTAGATACAGAGCAAAGCTCCCTCTACACTGTCCCATCAAACACTCCCAGGGCAGGTACAGGAGGTTAGATACAGAGTAAAGCTCCCTCTACACTGTCCCATCAAACACTCCCAGGGCAGGTACAGCACGGGTTAGATACAGAGTAAAGCTCCCTCAACAGTGTCCCATTAAACACTCCCAGGGCAGGTACAGCACGGGGTTAGATACAGAGTAAAGCTCCCTCTACACTGTCCCATCAAACACTCCCAGGGCAGGTACAGGGGGTTAGATATAGAGTAAAGCTCCCTCTACACTGTCCCATCAAACACTCCCAGGGCAGGTACAGGGGGTTAGATACAGAGTAAAGCTCCCTCTACACTGTCCCATCAAACACTCCCAGGGCAGGTACAGGGGGTTAGATACAGAGTAAAGCTCCCTCTACACTGTCCCATCAAACACTCCCAGGGCAGGTACAGTGGGTTAGATACAGAGTAAAGCTCCCTCTACACTGTCCCATCAAACACTCCCAGGGTAGGTACAGTGGGTTAGATACAGAGTAAAGCTCCCTCTACACTGTCCCATCAAACACTCCCAGGGCAGGTACAGCACGGGGTTAGATACAGAGTAAAGCTCCCTCTACACTGTCCCATCAAACACTCCCAGGGCAGGTACAGGGGGTTAGATACAGAGTAAAGCTCCCTCTACACTGTCCCATCAAACACTCCCAGGGCAGGTACAGCACGGGGTTAGATACAGAGTAAAGCTCCCTCTACACTGTCCCATCAAACACTCCCAGGGCAGGTACAGCACGGGGTTAGATACAGAGTAAAGCTCCCTCTACACTATCCCATCAAACACTCCCAGGGCAGGTACAGCACGGGGTTAGATACAGAGTAAAGCTCCCTCTACACTGTCCCATCAAACACTCCCAGGGCAGGTACAGCACGGGATTCCCCGCGGTGGAGAAACCTCCCGAACACAGGCACAGAGCTACATCCCATCAGTGTGGCGGAGTCACAGAGCCACGGTGCAGCATTCCCGAGTGCCTGTTGAGTGGGGCATTTCTCTGGGATTGTGGCCTTTGACAGTTGGCCCGGTTAACAATGGAGTGAAGGGGAGGCCCACCCTCCCCTTGCAGTACGGGTACTTGCCCTCGAAACACTGCACCAGCAAAATGTCCGCCGCCCGTCATCAGAACCACCCAGATGGTTTGTGGGTTGAGGCTGTGCAGTGACCACAGGAGGCTGTCCGTGTCCTCATCCTCATCCTCCCTGGTGTCCTGTGGAAACAGAGGGGCAGATAAATCCCAGTGTCCCCCGATATACCTCGCGCGCCCCGATATATCGCACTGCTCGCATACCCCGATATATCCCGTGTACCCCGATATATCCCACTGCCCGTGTACCCCGATATATCCCGCGTATCCCGATATATCCCACTGCCCGTGTACCCCGATATAGCCCGCGTATCCCGATATAGAAACATAGAAAATAGGTGGAGTAGGCCATTCGGCCCTTCGAGCCTGCACCACCATTCAATAAGATCATAGCTGATCATTCCCTCAGTACCCCTTTCCTGCTTTCTCTCCATACCCCTTGATCCTTTTAGCCGTATGGGCCATATCTAACTCCCTCTTGAATATATCCGATGAACTGGCATCAACAACTCTTTGCGGCAGGGAATTCCACAGCTTAACAACTCTTTGAGTGAAGAAGTTTCTCCTCATCTCAGTCCTAAATGGCTTACTCCTTATCCTTGGACTATGTCCCCAGGTTCTGGACTTTCCCAACATCGGGAACATTCTTCCTGCATCTAACCTGTCCAGTCCCGTCAGAATTTTACATGTTTCTATGAGATCCCCTCTCATCCTTCTAACTCCAGTGAATACAGGCCTAGTCGATCCAGTCTCTCCTCATATGTCAGTCCTGCCATCCCGGGAATCAGTCTGGTGAACCTTCGCTGCACTCCCTTAATAGCAAGAACATCCTTCCTCAGATTCGGAGACCAAAACCGAACACAATATTCCAGGTGAGGCCTCACCAAGGCTCTGTACAACTGCAGTAAGACCTCCCTGCTCCTATACTCAAATCCCCTAGCTATGAAGGCCAACATACCATACATTAGCTACCCTCCAGTCCATAGGAACTGATCCAGAGTCAATAGAATGTTGGAAAATGATCACTAATGCATCCACTATTTCTAGGGCCACTTCCTTAGGTACTCTGGAATGCAGCCTATCAGGCCCTGGGCATTTATCATCCCTCAACCCCATCAATTTCCTGTCTAATAAGGATTTCCTTTAGTTCCTCCTTTTCACTAGACCCTCGAACCCCTAGTATTTCCAGAAGGTTATTTGTGTCTTTCTTAGTGAAGACAGAACCAAAGTATTTGTTCAATTGGTCTGCCATTTCTTTGTTCCCCATTATAAATTCACCTGAATCGAACTGCAAGGGACCTATGTTGGTCTTCACTAATCGTTTTCTCCTCACATATCTATAGAAGCTTTTGCACACAATTTTTATGTTCCCTGGAAGCTTCCTCCCACTCCTAATTAAACCCTTTGTCCTCCTCTGCTGAATTCTAAATTTCTCCCAGTCCTCAGGTTTGCTGCTTTTTCTGGCCAATGTATATGCCTCTTCCTTGGATTTAACACTATCCCTAATTTCCCTTGTTAGCCATGGTTGAGCTACCTTCCCCATTTTATTTTTTACTCAGGGATGTACAATTGTTGAAGTTCATCCATGTAATCTATAAATGTCTGCCATTGCCTATCCAACGTCAATCCTTTAAGTATCATTTGCCAGTCTATTCTAGCCAATTCATGTCTCATACCATCAAAGTTACCTTTCCTTAAGTTCAGGACCTCAGTCACTCTCCATCTTCATAAAGAATTCTACTATATTATTGTCACTCTTCCCCAAGGGGCCTCGCACAACAAGATTGCTAATTAGTCCCTTCTCATTACACATCACCCAGACTAGGATGGCCAGCTCCCTAGTTGGTTCCTCGACATATTGGTCTAGAAAACCGTTCCTAATACACTCCAGGAAATCCTCCTCCACCACATTGCTACCAGTTTGGTTAGCCCAATCTATATGTAGAGTAAAGTCGCCCATGATAACTGCTGTACCTTTATTGCACACATCCCTAATTTCTTGTTTGGTGCTGTCCCCAACCTCACTACTACTGTTTGGTGGTCTGTACACAACTCCCACTAGCGTATTCTGCCCTTTGGTATTCTGCAGCTCCACCCATACAGATTCCACATCCTCCCACCTTATTACGAATACCTCTATTAGGGCTCCCCTTAACCTTCTCTGCTCCAAGGGATGTCCTATGAGGAGAGATTGTGTAGAATGGGCTGATACTCTCTGGAGTTGAGAAGAATGAGAGGTGATCTCTCAGTATAAGATTCTGAGGATGATTGACAGGGTAGATGCAGGGAGAATGTTTCCCCCGGGCTGGAGAGTCTAGAACCAGGGGTCACAGTCTCAGGATAGGGAGTCGGCCATTTAGGACTGAGATGAGGAGAAATTTCTTCATTCAGAGGGTGGTGAATCTTTGGAATTCTCTGCCCCAGAGGGCTATGGAGGTTCAGTCATTGAGTATATTCAAGGCTGAGATCGAGAGATTTTGGATACGAAGGAAATCAAGGGATATGGAGATCGGGCAGGAAAGTGTTGAGATTGAAGATCATCAATGATATTATTGAATGGCGGAGCAGGCTCGAGGGGCCGAATGGCCTACTCCTGCTTCTATTGCTTATGTTCTAAGGAGAACAATCCCAGCTTTTCCAACCTCTCCATATAATTGAACTCCCTCATTCTTGGTAAACCTCCTCTGGACCCTCTCCGGGGCCTGCACATCCTTTCTAAAATGTGATGCCCAGAATGGGACACAATAGCCAGCTGAGCCTAACCAGTGATTTGTAAAGGTTTAGCATGACTTCTGTGTTTTTGTATTCAGTGCCCCTATTTACAAAGCCAAGTATCCCATACTCTTCGGGTGAAACAGCGATTTACTTGTACTTCTCTCAATTTAGTATCATCATAGGCAGTCCCTGGAATCGAGGAAGACTTGCTTCCACTCTAAACATGAGTCCTTAGGTGGCTGAACAGTCCAATACAGGAATTACAGTCTCTGTCACAGGTGGATCAGACAGTGGTTGAGGGAAGGGGTGGGTGGGGAGTCTGGTTTGCCGCACGCTCTTTCCGCTGCCTGCACTTGCTTTCTGCACGCTCTCGGCGATGAGACTCGAGGTGCTCAGCGCCCTCCCGGATGAACTTCCTCCACTTAGGGCAGTCTTTGGCCAGGGACTCCCAGGTGTCGGTGGGATGTTGCATTTTATCAAGGAAGCTTTGAGGGTGTCCTTGAAATTTAGTATATTGCATTTGCTGCTCACGATGTGGTCTCTACATTGGCGAGTTCAACAATTTCAGAGCAGAAAATGGCATATTCCTGCTCCTATTTCTTACGTTCTTATTACAATGGGGACTAAACTTCAAATGGATGAACTTCAACAATTGTAAATCCCTAACTGGCGTAAAAATAAAACGGGGAAGGTAGCTCAACCGTGGAAAACAAGGCAAATTAGGGATAATGTTAAATCCAAGGAAGAGGCATATACATTGGCCAGAAAAAGCAGCAAACCTGAGGACTGGGAGAAATTTATAATTCAGCAGAGGAGGACAAAGGGATTAATTAGGAGAGGGAAAATAGAGTTTGAGAGTAAGCTTGCAGGGAACATAAAAACTGACTGCAAAAACTTCGACAGATACATGAAGAAGAAAAGATTAGTGAAGACAAATGTAGGTCCCTTGCAGTCAGAGTCAGGTGAATTTATAATGGGGAACAAAGAAATGGCAGACCAACTGAACAAATACTTTGGTTCTGTCTTCACTAAGGAAGACACAAATAACCTTCCGGAAATACTAGGGGACCGAGGGTCTAGTGAGAAGGAGGAACTAAAGGAAATCCTTATTAGTCAGCAAATTGTGTTAGGGAAATTGATGGGATTGAAGGTCGATAAATCCCCAGGGCCTGATAGTCTGTATCCCAGAGTACTTAAGGAAGTGGCCCTAGAAATGGTGGATGCATTTGTGGTCATTTTCCAACATTCTATAACTCTGGATTAGTTCCTATGGACTGGAAGGTAGCTAATGTAGCACCACTTTTTAAAAAAGGAGGGAGAGAGAAAACAGGGAATTATAGACCGGTCAGCCTAATATTGGTGGTGGGGAAAATGTTGGAATCAGTTATTAAAGATGTAATAGCAGCGCATTTGGAAAGCAGTGACAGGATCGGTCCAAGTCAGCATAGATTTGTGAAAGGGAAATCATGCTTGACAAATCTTCTAGAATTTTTTGAGGATGTAACTTGTAGAGTGGACAAGGGGGAGCCAGTGGATGTGGTGTATTTAGACTTTCAAAAGGTTTTTGATAAGGTCCCACATAAAAGATTATTGTGCAAAATTAAAGCACATTTTATTGGGGGTAATGTACTGACGTGGACAGAGAACGGGCTGGCAGACAGGAAGCAAAGAGTAGGATTAAATGGGTCCTTTACAGAATGGCAGGCAATGACTAGTGGGGTATTGCAAGGTTCAGTGCTGGGACCCCAGCTATTTACAAGATACATTAATGATTTAGACGAAGGAATTGAATGTAATATCTCCAAGTCTGCAGATGACACTAAGCTGGGTGGCAGTGTGAGCTGTGAGGAGGATGCTAAGAGGCTGCAGGGTGACTTGGACAGGTTAGGTGAGTGGGCAAATACATGGCAGATGCAGTATAATGTCGATAAATGTGAGGTTATCCACTTTGGTGGTAAAAACAGGAAGGTAGATTATTATCCTAATGGTGACAGATTAGTAAAAGGGGAGGTGCAACGAGACCTGGGTGTCATGGTACATCAGTCATTGAAAGTTGGCATGCAGGTACAGCAGGCGGTGAAGAAGGCAAATGGCATGTTGGTCTTCATAGCGAAAGGATTTGAGTATATGAGCAGGGAGGTCTTACTACGGTTGTACAGGGCCTTAGTGAGGCCACACCTTGACTACTGTGTACACTTTTGATCTCCTAATCTGAGGAAGGATATTCTTGCTATTGAGGGAGTGCAGCGAAGGTTCACCAGACTGTTTCCCGGGATGACAGTACTGACATATGAAGAAACACTGGATCGACTAGGCTTGTATTCAATGGCATTTAGAAGAATGAGAGGGGATCTCATAGAAACAGATAAAATTCTGATGGGATTGGACAGGTTAGATGCAGGAAGAATGTTCCCAATGTTGGGGAAGTCCAGAACCAGGGGTCACAGGCTAAGGATAAGGGGTAAGCCATTTAGGACCGAGATGAGGAGAAACTTCTTCAATCAGAGAATTGTGAACCTGTGGAATTCTCTACCACAGAAAGTTGTTGAGGCCAGTTCGTTAGATATATTCAAAAGGGAGTTAGATGTGGCCCTTACGGCTAAAGGGATCAAGGGGTATGGCGAGAAAGCAGGAATTGGGTACTGAGGGAATGATCAGCCATGATCATATTGAATGGTGGTGCAGGCTCGAAGGGCCGAATGGCCTACTCCTGCACCTATTTTCTATGTTTCTACAGGTATGTAAAAAGAGATTAGCAAAAGTAAACGTGGGTCCCTTACAGGCAGAGACAGGAGAAACTATAATTGGGAATAAGGAAATGGCAGAGGCATTAAACATAGACAATAGGAGCAGCAGTAGGCCATTCGGCCCCTCAAGCCTGCACCGCCATTCAATATGATCATGGCTGATCCTCCATCTCAACACCATATTCTTGCTTTCTCCCCATAACCCTTGATGCCTTTTGTGTCTGGAAATCTATCTATCTCCCTCGTAAATATATTCAGTGACTTGGCCTCCGCAGCTTTCTGTGGTAGAGAATTCCACAGGTTCACCACCCTCTGAGTGAAAACATTTCTCCTCATCTCAGCCCGAAATTTCCTACCCCGTATCATGAGACTGTGACCCCTTGTTCTAGACTTCCCAGCCAGGGGAACCATTCTCCCCAGTCAGAATGTTATACGTTTCAATGAAATCCTTTCTCTTCTTCTGAACTCTAGAGAATAACAGGCCTAGTCGACCCAATCTCTCCTCATAGGACAGTGCTGCCATCCCAGGAATCAGTCTGGTGAACCTTCGTTGTACTCCCTTCTATGGCAAGTATATCTTTCCTTAGCTAAGGAGACCAAAACTGCACACAATACTCCAGGTGTGGTCTCACCAATGCCCTGTACAACTGCAGTAAGACATCCTTGCTCCTGTACTCAAATCCTCTTGCAATGAAGACCAACATATCACTCGCTTTCTTAATTGCTTGCTGCACCTGCATGTTTGCTTTCAATGACTGGTGTACAAGGACACCCAGGTCCCTCTGTACATCGACACTTCCCAAGCCATCACCATTTAATACTTTGTTTCTGTCTTTACAGTAGACACAAAAGCATTCCAGAAATAGTGGGGCCCCAAGGTTCTAGTGAAAAGGAAGAACTTAAAGAAATTAGTACAGGTTGGACCTCCCTTATCGGGGACTCCCTTCTCCGGCACCATCCCTCGTCCGGCACCACCCCTCATCCGGCATGATCCCGGTGGCCGGGGGCGCATGCGCAGAACACAGCCGACCTCCACCACAACTTTGGGGCCACTCCGGCACTCGGCCCGCCCCGACTCTCGGACCGCCCCGGGAACCGCCCCGACTCTCGGACCGCCCCGACTCTCGGCCCGCCCCGACTCTCGGACCGCCCTGGGGGCCGCCCCGACTCTCGGACCGCCCTGGGGGCCGCCCCGACTCTCGGACCGCCCTGGGGGCCGCCCCGACTCTCGGACCGCCCCGGGAACCGCCCCGACTCTCGCACCGCCCCGGGGGCCGCCCCGACTCTCGGACCCCCCCGACTCTCGCACTGCCCCGGGGGCCGCCCCGAATCTCGGACCCCCCCGACTCTCGGACCGCCCCGGGGGCCGCCCCGACTCTCGCACCGCCCCGGGGGCCGCCCCGACTCTTGCACCGCCCCGGGGGCCGCCCCGACTCTTGCACCACCCCGACTCTCGGACCCCCCCGACTCTCGCACCGCCCCGGGGGCCGTCCCGACTCTCGCACCGCCCCGGGGGCCGCCCCGACTCTCGCACCGCCCCGGGGGCCGCCCCGACTCTTGCACCGCCCCGGGGGCCGCCCCGACTCTCGCACCGCCCCGGGGGCCGCCCCGACTCTCGGACCCCCCCGACTCTCGGACCGCCCCGGGGGCCGCCCCGACTCTCGCACCGCCCCGGGGGCCGCCCCGACTCTCGGACCCCCCCGACTCTCGCACCGCCCCGGGGGCCGCCCCGAATCTCGGACCCTCCCGACTCTCGGACCGCCCCGGGGGCCGCCCCGACTCTCGCACCGCCCCGGGGGCCGCCCCGACTCTCGGACCCCCCCGACTCTCGGACCGCCCCGGGGGCCGCCACGACTCTTGCACCGCCCCGGGGGCCGCCCCGACTCTTGCACCGCCCCGGGGGCCGCCCCGACTCTCGGACCCCCCCGACTCTCGGACCGCCCCGGGGGCCGCCCCGACTCTCGGACCGCCCTGGGGGCCGCCCCGACTCTTGCACCACCCCGACTCTCGGACCGCCCTGGGGGCCGCCCCGACTCTCGGACCGCCCCGACTCTCGGACCGCCCCGGGAACCGCCCCGACTCTCGGACCGCCCCGACTCTCGGACCGCCCCGGGAACCGCCCCGACTCTCGGACCGCCCCGACTCTCGGACCGCCCCGGGAACCGTCCCGACGCTCGGACCGCCACGACTCTCGGACCGCCCTGGGGGCCGCCACGACTCTCGGACCGCTGAGGGCTGCTCCGACACTTGGCCTGCCCGGGACACTGACCTCCTCGCCTCCCCCCCACCCCTGCAACCTCAAGTCGTCTACCCACCGCTCCCCCTCCTCGGGCCGCCTCCCTTTATCCGGCAAAATCCCTTATCTGGCACAGGCCAGGTCCCAAGGGTGCCAGGTAAGGGAGGTTCAACCTGTATTACTAAAGAAATAATACTGGAGAATTTAATGGGATTAAAAGCCAACAAATCCCCTGCATCTGTTGCCTCACCTCCTCGAATTTTAAAAGTGGTGGCTATACAGAGATAGCGGATGCATTGGTTGTGATCTTCCATAATTCCCAATATTTTTGAACGGTTCCCGCGGATTGGAAGGTAGCTAATGTATTCCCGCTATTTAAGAAAGGAGGGAGAGAGAAAACGGGGAACTACAGATCAGTTAGCCTGACATCAGTCGTCGGGAAAATGCTAGAATCTATTATTAGGGACATGGTAACAGGGTACTTAGAAAATCATAGCCGGGTTGGGCAGAGTCAACAGGGATTTATGAAAGGGAAATCTTGTTTGACAAATCTGTTTATTGAGGTTGTAACTAATAGAATAGATAAGGGGAAACCAATGGATGTGGTGTATTTTGATTTTCAGAAGCCATTCAATAAGGTGCCACACAAGAGATTATTACACAAAATTAGGGCTCATGGTATTGCGGATAATATACTAGCAAGATTGAGGATTGGTTAACAGACAGAAAACAGAGAGTAGGAATAAACGGGTCATTTTCAGGTTGGCAGGTTGTAACTAGTAGGGTACCGCAAGGATTGGTGCTGGGACCCCAGCTATTCACAATCTATATCTCCTGTGACAGTTGGAACTGGTGCTCTCCACTCTCCCGTCCTTATATATATCAGTAATTAACTTTTAGCATTGTTGTTGCCAATTTAAGTGTATCTAAGGGTTAAGTCATGGCAGGAGAGCTCGGACACGTGGTATGCTCCTCCTGTACTATGTGGGAAGTCAGGAACACTTCCGGTGTCCCTGACGACTACGTGTGCGGGAAGTGTGTCCGCCTCCAGCTCCTGACGGACCGCGTTGCGGAGCTGGATTCACTCTGGAGCATGCACGATGCTGAGAATGACGTGAATAGCATGTTGAGTGAGTTGGTCTTGCCACAGGTAAAGGGTCCACAGCCAGGTAGGGAATGGAAGACCAACAGGAAGAGCAGTGCAGGGAAGGTAGTGCAGGGGTCCCCTGCGGTCATCCCCCTGCAAAACAGATACACCGCTTTGAGTACTGTTGAGGGGGATGACTCATCAGGGGAGAGCAGCAGCAGCCAAGTTCATGGCACCGTGGCTGGCTCTGCTGCACAGGAGGGCAGAAAAAAGAGTGGGAGAGCAATAGTGATAGGGGATTCAATTGTGAGGGGAATAGATAGGCATTTCTGCGGCCACAACCGAGACTCCAGGATGGTATGTTGCCTCCCTGGTGCAAGGGTCAAGGATGTCTCGGAGCGAGTGCAGGACATTCTGAAAAGGGAGGGTGAACAGCCAGTTGTCGTGATGCATATAGGTACCAACGATACAGGTAAAAAACGGGATGAGGTCTTACGAGACGAATTTAGGGAGCTAGGAGTTAAATTAAAAAGTAGGACCTCAAAAGTAGTAATCTCAGGATTGCCACCAGTGCCACGTGCTAGTCAGAGTAGGAATCGCAGGATAGCTCAGATGAATACGTGGCTTGAGAAATGGTGTAGAAGGGAGGGATTCAAATTCCTGGGACATTGGAACCGGTTCTGGGGGAGGTGGGACCAGTACAAACCTGATAGTCTGCACCTGGACAGGATCGGAACCAATATCCGAGGGGGAGTGTTTGCTAGTGCTGTTGGGGAGGAGTTAAACTAATATGGCAGGGGGGTGGGAACCTATGCAGGGAGACAGAAGGAAATAGAAGGGGGGGGCAGAAGCAAAAGATAGAAAGGAGAATAGTAAAAGTGGAGGGCAGAGAAACCCAAGGCAAAGGGCAAAAAGGGCCACATTACAGCAAGATTCAAAAGGGGCAAAGTGTGTTAAAAAGACAAGCCTGAAGGCTCTGTGCCTCAATGCGAGGAGTATTTGGAATAAGATGGATGAATTAACTGCGCAGATAGCAGTTAACGGATACGATGTGATTGGCATCACGGAGACAAGGCTCCAGGGTGACCAAGGCTGGGAACTCAACATCCAGGGGTATTCAACATTTAGGAAGGATAGACAGAAAGGAAAAGGAGGCGGGGTGGCATTGCTGGTTAAAGAGGAAATTAATGCAATTGTAAGGAAGGACATTAGCTTGGATGATGTGGAATCGGTATGGTTGGAGCTGCGGAATACCAAGGGGCAGAAAACGCTAGTGGGTGTTGTGAATAGACCACCAAATAGTAGTAGTGAGGTTGGGGACAGCATCAAACAAGAAATAAGGGATGTGTGCAATAAAGGTACAGTAGTAATCATGGGCGACTTTAATCTACATATAGATTGGGCTAACCAAACTGGTAGCAATGCGGTGGAGGAGGATTTCCTGGAGTGTATTAGGGATGGTTTTCTAGACCAATATGTCGAGGAACCAACCAGGAAGCTGGCCATCCTAGACTGGGTGATGTGTAATGAGAAGGGACTAATTAGCAATCTTGTTGTGCGAGGCCCTTTGGGGAAAAGTCACCATAATATGGTAGAATTCCTTATTAAGATGGAGAGTGACAAAGTTAATTCGGAAACTGGGGTCCTGAACTTAAGGAAAGGTAACTTTGACGCTATGAGGTGTGATTTGGCTAGAATAGACTGGCAAAGGATACTTAAAGGGTTGACGGTGGATAAGCAATGGCAAACATTTAAAGAACTTCAACAATTGTACATCCCTGTCTGGAGTAAAAATAAAACTGGGAAGGTGGCTCAACCATGGCTAACAAGGGAAATTAGGATAGTCTTAAAACCAAGGAAGAGGCATATAAATTGGCTAGATAAAGCAACAAACTTGAGGACTGGGAGAAATTTAGAATTCAACAGAGGAGGATTAAGAGTTTAATTAAGAAGGGGAAAATAGAGTACAAGAGGAAGCTTGCAGGGAACATAAAAACTGACTGCAAAAGCTTCTACAAATATATGAAGAGAAAAAGATTAGTAAAGACAAACGTAGGTCCCTTGCAGTCAAATTCAGGTGAATTTATAATGGGGAATAAAGAAATGGCAGAACAATTGAACTAATACTTTGGTTCTGCCTTCACAAAGGAAGATACAAATAACCTTCCAAATGTACTACTGAGAATGAGGAAGTGAAAGATATCCTGATGAGGCGGGAAATTGATGGGATTAAAGGCCAATAAATCCCCGGGTCCTGATAGTCTGCATCCCAGAGTACTTAAGGAAGTGGCCCTAGAAATAGTGGATGCATTGGTGATCATTTTCCAACAATCTATCGACTCTGGATCAGTTCCTATGGACTGGAGGGTAGCTAATGTAACGCCACTTTTTAAAAAAGGAGGGAGAGTGAAAGCAGATAATTATAGACCGGTTAGCCTGACATCAGTAGTGGGGAAAATGGTGGAATCAATCATTAAAGATGAAATTGCAGCACATTTGGAAAGCAGTGACCGGATTGGACCGAGTCAGCATGGATTTATGAAAGGGAAATCATGCTTGACGAATCTTCTGGAATTTTTTGAGGATGTAACTAGTAGAATGGACAAGGGAGAACCAGTGGATGTGGTGTATTTGGACTTTCAAATGGCTTTTGACAAGGTCCCGCACAAGAGATTGGTGTACAAAATCAAAGCGCATGGTATTGGGGGTAATGTACTGACGTGGATAGGGAACTGGTTGGCAGACAGGAAGCAGAGAATCGGGATAAACAGGTCCTTTTCAGAATGGCAGGCAGTTACTAGTGGGGTGCCGCAGGGCTCAGTGCTGGGACCCCAGCTCTTTACAATATACATTAACGATTTGGATGAAGGAATAGAGTGTAATATCTCCAAATTTGCAGATGACACTAAACTGGGTGGCGGTGTGAGCTGTGAGGAGGATGCTAAGAGGCTGCAGGGTGACTTGGACAGATTAGGTGAGTGGGCAAATACATGGCAGATGCAGTATAATGTGGATAAATGTGAGGTTATCCATTTTGGGGGCAAAAACACAAAGGCAGAATATTATCTGAATGGCGGCAGACTAGAAAAAGAGGTGCAACGAGACCTGGGTGTCATGGTTCATCAGTCACTGAGAGTGGGCACGCAGGTACAGCAGGCAAATGGTATTTTGGCCTTTTAGTTAGGGGATTTGAATATAGGAGCAGGGAGGTCTTACTGCAGTTGTACAGGGCCTTAGTGAGGCCTCACCTTGAATATTGTGTTCAGTTTTGGTCTCCTAGTCTGAGAAAGGACGTTCTTGCTATTGACAGAGTGCAGCGGAGATTCACCAGACTGATTCCAGGGATGGCTGGGCTGTCATATGAGGAAAGACTGGATCAACTGGGCCTTTATTCACTGGCGTTTAGAAGGATGAGAGGGGATCTCATAGAAACGTATAAGATTCTGACGGGACTGGACAGGTTAGATGCGGGAAGAATGTTCTCGATGTTGGGGAAGTCCAGAACCAGGGGTCACAGTCTTCGGATAGGGGGTAGACCATTTAGGACTGAGATGAGCAGAAGCTTCTTCACGCAGAGTGTTGTTGACCTGTGGAATTCCCTGCCGCAGAGAGTTGTTGATGCCAATTCATTGGATATATTCAAGAGGGAGTTAGATATGGCCCTTACTGTTAAGGGGATCAAGGGGTATGGAGAGAAAGCAGGAAAGGGATACGGAAGGAATGATCAGCCATGATCTTATTGAATGGCGGTGCAGGCTCGAAGGGCCGAATGGCCTACTCCTGCATCTATTTTCTATGTTTCTACATCGATGATTTGGAAGAAGGGACCAAGTGTAATGTAGCCAAGTTTGCTGATGATACAAAGATGGATGGGAAAGCAAATTGTGAGGAGGATGCAAAGAATCTGCAAAGGGATATAGACAGGGTAAGTGAGTGGGTAAATATTTGGCAGATGGAGTATAATGTGAAATGTGAGGTTATCTACTTGGTAGGAAAAATAAAAAAGCAAATGATTTAAATTTGGGAGAGATTACAAAATGCTGTGGTGCAGAGGGATCGGGGGTGGGGGGTCCTTGTACATGTATCCAAGTTTGCTGACGATACAAATCTAAATGGGAATGTAAGTTGTGAGGAGGATGCAAAGAGGCTGCAAGGGTTAGACAGGGTTAGTGAGTGGGCCAGAACACGGCTGATGGATTATAATGTGGAGAAATGTGAAGTTATCCATTTCGGTAAGAAAAATGGAAAACAGAGTATTTTTTAAATGGTGAGAGATTGGGAAATGTTGGTGTTCAGAGGGACCTGGGTGTTCTTGTACACAAATCACTGAAAGTTAACATGCAGGTACAGCAAGCAATTCGGAAAGCAAATGGTATGTTGGCCTTTATTACAAGAGGATTGGAGTATAAGAGTAAAGAACATAAGAAATAGGAGCAGGAGTCGGCCATTTGGCCCCTCGAGCCTGCTCCACCATTTAATAAGATCATGGCTGATCTGATCATGGACTCGGCTCCAATTCCCTGCCCGCTCCCCATAACTCTTTACTCCCTCATCGCTCAAAAATCTGTCTATCTCCGCCTTAAATATATTCAATGATCCAGCCTCCACAGCTCTCTGGGGCAGAGAATTCCACAGATTTACAACCCTCAGAGAAGAAATTACTCATCTCAGTTTTAAATGGGTGGCCACTTATTCTGCGACTATGTCCCCTAGTTTTAGTTTCCCCTATGAGTGGAAATATCCTCTCTGCATCCATAGAAACATAGAAAATAAGTGGAGTAGGCCATTCGGCCCTTCGAGCCTGCACCACCATTCAATAAGATCATGGCTGATCATTCACCTCAGTACCCCTTTCCTGCTTTCTCTCCAAACCTCTTGATCCCTTTAGCCGTAAGGGCTAAATCTAACTCCCTCTTGAATATATCCAATGAACTGGCATCAACATCTCTCTGCGCTAGGTAATTCCACAGGTTAACAACTCTCTGAGTGAAGAAGTTTCTCCTCATCTCAGTCCTAAATGGCCTCCCCCTTATCCTTAGACTGTGTCCCCTGGTTCTGGGCTTCCCCAATATCGGGAACATTCTTCCTGCATCTAACTTGTCCAGTCCCGTCTGAATTTTATGTGTTTCTATGAGATACCCTCTCATCCTTCTAAACTAAAGGCCCAATCGATCCAGTCTCTACTTGTATGCCAGTCCAGGGAATCAGTCTGGTGAACCTTCATTGCACTCCCTCAATAGCAAGAACGTCCTTCCTCAGATTAGGAGACCAAAACTGAACACAATATTTCAGGTGAGGTCTCTCTAAGGCCCTGTACAATTGCAGTAAGACCTCCCTGTTCCGATACTCAAAACCCCAAGCTATGAAGGCCAACATACCATTTGCCTTCTTCACCGCCTGCTGTACCTGCATGCCAACTTTCAATGACTGATGTACCATGACACCAAGGTCTCGTTGCACCTCCCCTTTTCCTAATCTGCCGGCATTGAGATAATATTCTGCCTTTGTGTTTTTGCCACCAAAGTGGATAACCTCACATTTGTCCACATTATACTGCATCTGCCATGCATTTGCCCACTCACCTAACCTGTTGAAGTCACCCTGCAGCCTCTTAGCATCCTCCTCACAGCTCACACCGCCACCCAGTTTAGTGCCATCGGCAAACTTGGAGATATTACACTCAATTCCCTCATCCAAATCATTAATGTATATTGTAAATAGCTGGGGTCCCAGCACTGTGCCCTGCGGCACCCCACTATTCATTGCCTGCCATTCTGAAAAGGACCCGTTTATCCCGACTCTCTGCTTCCTGTCTGCCAACCAGTTCTTTATCCACGTCAGTACATTACCCCCAATACCATGTGCTATAATTTTGCACACCAATCTCTTGTGTGGGACCTTGTCAAAAGCCTTTTGAAAGTCCAAATACACCACATCCACTGGTTCTCCCTTGTCCACTCTACGAATTTCATCCTCAAAAAATTCCAGAAGATTTGTCAAGCATGATTTCCCTTTCATAAATCCATGTTGATTTAGACCGATCCTGTCACTGCTTTCCAAATGCGCTGCTATTTCGTCTTTAATAATTGATTCCACCATTTTCCTCACTACTGATGTCAGGCTAACTGGACTATAATTACCCGTTTTCTCTCTCCCTCCTTTCTTAAAAAGTGGTGTTATGTTAGCTACCCTCCAGTCCGTAGGAACTGATCCAGAATCGATAGACTGTTGGAAAATGATCACCAATGCATCCACTATTTCTAGGGCCACTTCCTTAAGTACTCTGGGATGCAGACTATCAGGCCCCGGGGATTTAGCGGCCTGCAATCCCATCAATTTCCCGAACACAATTTCAGCCTAATAAGGATTTCCTTCTGTTCCTCCTTCTCACTAGACCCTCAGTCCCCTAGTACTTCCGGAAGATTATTTCTGTCTTCCTTCGAGAAGACAGAACCAAAGTATTTGTTCAATTGGTCTGCCATTTCTTTGTTCCCCATTATAAATTCACCTGACTGCAAGGGACCTATGTTTGTCTTCATGAATCTTTTTCTCTTCACATATCTATAGAAGTTTTTGCAGTCAATTTTTATGTTCCCAGCAAGCTGCCTCTCATACTCTATTTTCCCCCTCCTAATTAAACCCTTTGTCCTCCTTTGCTGAATTCTAAATTTCTCCCAGTCCTCAGGTTTGCTGCTTTTTCTGGCCAATTTATATGCCTCTTCCTTGGATTTAACAATATCCTTAATTTCCCTTGTTAGCCACAGTTGAGCTACCATCACAAATATGATGTGATTGGGATTACGGAGACGTGGCTCCAGGATGATCAGGGCTGGGAACTCAACATCCAGGGGTATTCAACATTCAGGAAGGATAGAATAAAAGGAAAAGGAGGTGGGGTAGCATTGCTGGTTAAAGAGGAGATTAAGGCAACAGTTAGGAAGGACATTAGCTTGGATGATGTGGAATCTATATGGGTAGAGCTACAGAACACCAAAGGGCAAAAAACGTTAGTGGGAGTTGTGTACAGACCTCCAAACAGTAGTAGTAATGTTCGGGAGGGCATCAAACAGGAAATTAGGGGTGCATGCAATAAAGGTGCAGCAGTTATAATGGGTGACTTTAATATGCACATAGATTGGGCTAACCAAACTGGAAGCAATACGGTGGAGGAGGATTTCCTGGAGTGCATAAGGGATGGTTTTTTAGACCAATATGTCGAGGAACCAACTAGGGGGGAGGCCATCTTAGACTGGGTGTTATGTAATGAGAGAGGATTAATTAGCAATCTCGTTGTGCGAGGCCCCTTGGGGAAGAGTGACCATAATATGGTGGAATTCTGCATTAGGATGGAGAATGAAACAGTTAATTCAGAGACCATGGTCCAGAACTTAAAGAAGGCTAACTTTGAAGGTATGAGGCGTGAATTGGCTGGGATGGATTGGCGAATGATACTTTAGGGGTTGACTGTGGATGGGCAATGGCAGACATTTAGAGACCGCATGGATGAACTACAACAATTGTACATTCCTGTCTGGCATAAAAATAAAAAAGGGAAGGTGGCTCAACCGTGGCTATCAAGGGAAATCAGGGATAGTATTAAAGCCAAGGAAGTGGCATACAAATTGGCCAGAAATAGCAGCGAACCTGGGGACTGGGAGAAATTTAGAACTCAGCAGAGGAGGACAAAGGGTTTGATTAGGGCAGGGAAAATGGAGTATGAGAAGAAGCTTGCAGGGAACATTAAGACGGATTGCAAAACTTTCTATAGATATGTAAAGAGAAAAAGGTTAGTAAAGACAAACGTAGGTCCCCTGCAGTCAGAATCAGGGGAAGTCATAACGGGGAACAAAGAAATGGCGGACCAATTGAACAAGTACTTTGGTTCGGTATTCACGAAGGAGGACACAAACAACCTTCCGGTTATAAAAGGGGTCGGGGGGTCTAGTAAGGAGGAGGAACTGAGGGAAATCCTTATTAGCCGGGAAATTGTGTTGGGGAAATTGATGGGATTGAAGGCCGATAAATCCCCAGGGCCTGATGGACTGCATCCCAGAGTACTTAAGGAGGTGGCCTTGGAAATAGTGGATGCATTGACAGTCATTTTCCAACATTCCATTGACTCTGGATCAGTTCCTATAGAGTGGAGGGTAGCGAATGTAACCCCACTTTTTAAAAAAGGAGGGAGAGAGAAAACAGGGAATTATAGACCGGTCAGCCTGACATCGGTAGTGGGTAAAATAATGGAATCAATTATTAAGGATGTCATAGCAGTGCATTTGGAAAGAGGTGACATGATAGGTCCAAGTCAGCATGGATTTGTGAAAGGGAAATCATGCTTGACAAATCTTCTGGAATTTTTTGAGGATGTTTCCAGTAGAGTGGACAAGGGAGAATCAGTTGATGTGGTATATTTGGACTTTCAGAAGGCTTTCGACAAGGTCCCACACAAGAGATTGATGTGCAAAATTAGAGCACATGGGATTGTGGGTAGTGTGCTGACATGGATTGAGAACTGGTTGTCAGACAGGAAGCAAAGAGTAGGAGTAAATGGGTACTTTTCAGAATGGCAGGCAGTGACTAGTGGGGTACCGCAAGGTTCTGTGCTGGGGCCCCAGCTGTTTACACTGTACATTAATGATTTAGATGAGGGGATTAAATGTAGTATCTCCAAATTTGCGGATGACACTAAGTTGGGTGGCAGTGTGAGCTGCGAGGAGGATGCTGTGAGGCTGCAGAGCGACTTGGATAGGTTAGGTGAGTGGGCAAATGCATGGCAGATGAAGTATAATGTGGATAAATGTGAGGTTATCCACTTTGGTGGTAAAAAGAGAGAGACAGACTATTATCTGAATGGTGACAGATTAGGAAAAGGGGAGGTGCAAAGAGACCTGGGTGTCGTGGTACATCAGTCATTGAAGGTTGGCATGCAGGTGCAGCAGGCGGTTAAGAAAGCAAATGGCATGTTGGCCTTCATAGCAAGGGGATTTGAGTACAGGGGCAGGGAGGTGTTGCTACAGTTGTACAGGGCATTGGTGAGGCCACACCTGGAGTATTGTGTACAGTTTTGGTCTCCTAACCTGAGGAAGGACATTCTTGTTATTGAGGGAGTGCAGCGAAGGTTCACCAGACTGATTCCCGGGATGGCGGGACTGACCTATCAAGAAAGACTGGATCAACTGGGCTTGTATTCACTGGAGTTCAGAAGAATGAGAGGGGACCTCATAGAAACATTTAAAATTCTGACGGGGTTAGACAGGTTAGATGCAGGAAGAATGTTCCCAATGTTGGGGAAGTCCAGAACCAGAGGTCACAGTCTAAGGATAAGGGGTAAGCCATTTAGGACCGAGATGCGGAGGAACTTCTTCACCCAGAGAGTGGTGAACCTGTGGAATGCTCTACCACAGAAAGTTGTTGAGGCCAATTCACTAAATATATTCAAAAAGGAGTTAGATGAGGTCCTTACTACTAGGGGGATCAAGGGGTATGGCGAGAAAGCAGGAATGGGGTACTGAAGTTGAATGTTCAGCCATGAACTCATTGAATGGCGGTGCAGGCTAGAAGGACCGAATGGCCTACTCCTGCACCTATTTTCTATGTTTCCCCGTTTTATTTTTACCCCAGACAGGGATGTACAATTGTTGAATTCACCCATGTGATCTTTAAATGTTTGCCATTGTCTATCCACCGTCAACCCTTTAAGTATTATTCACCAGTCTATTCTAGCCAATTCACGTCTCATACCATCGAAGTTACCTTTCCTTAAGTTCAGGACCCTAGTCTCTGAGTCATTCCCCATCTTAATAAAGAATTCTACCATATTATGGTCACTTCCCAAGGGGCCTCGCACAACAAGATTGCTAATTAGTCCTTTCTCATTACACAACACCCAGTCTAGGATGGCCAGCCCTCTAGTTGGTTCCTCGACATATTGGTACAGAAAACCATCCCTTATACACACCAGGAAATCCTCCTCTACCGTATTGCTACCAGTTTGGTTAGCCCAATCAATATGTAGATTAAAGTCGCCCATGATAACTGCTGTACCTTTATTGCATGCATCCCTAATTTCTTGTTTGATGCTGTCCCCAACCTTACTACTACTGTTTGGTGGTCTGTACACAACTCCCACTAGCGTTTTCTGCCCTTTGGTATTCCGCAGCTCCACCCATACAGATTCTACATCATCCAAGCTAATGTACTTCCTAACTATTGCGTTAATTTCCTCTTTAACCAGCAACGTTTCCTTTCTGTCTATCCTTCCTAAATGCTGAATACCCTGGATGTTGAGTTCCCAGCCTTGGTCACCCTGGAGCCATGTCTCCGTGATGCCAATTATATCATATTCATTAATTGCTGCAGATAATTCATCCATCTTATTGCATTGAGGCACAGAGCCTTCAGGCTTGTCTTTTTAACACACTTTGCCCCTTTAGGATTTTGCTGTAATGTGGCCCTTTTTGATTTTTGCCTTGGGTTTCTCTGCCCTCCACTTTTACTTTTCTTCTTTCTATCTTTTGCTTCTGCACCCATTCTACTTCCCTCTGTCTCCCTGCATAGGTTCCCATCCACCTGCCATATTAGTTTAACCCCTCTACAACAGCAAACACTCCCCCTAGGACATTGGTTCCGGTCCTGCCCAGGTGCAGACCGTCCAGTTTGTACTGGTCCCACCTCCCCCAGAACCGGTTCCAATGTCCCAGGAATTTGAATCCCTCCCTTCTGCATCACTCCTCAAGCTACGTATTCATCTGAACTATCCTGCGATTCCTACTCTGACTAGCACGTGGCACTGGTAGCAATCCTGAGATTACCATCTCGTCGAGCCCCCTCATATCTTATATGTTTCGACAAGATCACTTCTCATTCTTCTGGACTCCAATGAGTAGAGGCCCAACCTATCTTTGTAAGTCAACCCCCTCATCTCCGGAATCAACCGAGTGAACCTTCTCTGAACAGCCTCCAATGCAAGTACATCCTTCCTTAAATACGGAGACCAAAACTGCATGCAGTACTCCAGGTGTGGCCTCACCAATACACTGTACAGTTGTAGCAGTACTTCCCTGCTTTTATATTCTATCCCCCTTGCAGTAAAGGCCAACATTCCATTTGTCTTCCTGATCACTTGCTGTACCTGCATACTCACTTTTTGTGTTTCGTGCACAAAGACTCCCAAGTCTCTCTGTACTGCAGCATTTTGCAATTTTTCTCCATTTAAATTATAATTTGCTTTTCTATTTTTTTCTGCCAAAATGGATAATGTCACACTTTCCCACATTATACTCCATCTATCAAATTTTTGCCTACTCATTTAGCCTGCGCATATCCCTTTGCAGATTTTTTGTGTCCTCACAATTTGCTCTCCCACCCATATTTGTATCATCAGCAAACTTGGTTACATTACACTCGTTCCCTTCATCCAAGTCATTAATATAGATTGTAAATAGTTGAAGATCCAGCACTGATCCCTGCTCACCCCACTAGTCACTGTTTGCCAACTGGAAAATTACCCATTTATCCCGACTCTCTGTTTTCTGTTAGTTAGCCAATCCTCTATCCATGCTAATATATTACCCTCAACCCCGTGAACTTTTATCTTGTGAAGTAACCTTTTATGTGGCACCTTATCAAATGCTGTCTGGAAATCCAAATACACCACATCCACTGGTTCCCTCTTATCCACCCTGCTCGTTACACCCTCAAAGAACTCCAGAAAATATTTCAAACATGATTTCCCTTTCATAAAACCATGCTGACTCTGTTTGGTTGAATTATGCTTTTCCAAATGTCCCACTATTGCTTCCTTAATAATGGACTCCAACATTTTCCCAACGACAGATGTTAGGCTAACTGGTCTATAGTTTCCTGTTTTCTGTCTGCCTCCTTTTTTAAATAGTGGCGTTACAATGTGCTGGGACCTCCCCAGAATCCAGGGAATTCTGGTAGATTACAACCAATGCATCCACTATCTCTGTTGCCACTTCTTTTAAGACTCAGGTCCAGGGGACTTGTCTGCCTTTAGTCCCATTATTTTACTGAATACGACTTCATAAGTGATAGTGATTGTATTTAGTTCCTCCCTCCCTATAGCTCCTTGATTATTCACTATTGGGATGCTTTTAGTGTCTTCTACCATGAAGACCGATACAAAATATTTTGTTCAACGTCTCTGCCATTTCCCTGTTTTCCATTACAAAGACATCTTATTACAATTATATATAGTCTTAGTGAGACCACACCTGGAGTACCGTGTACAGTTTTGGTCTCTTTACCTTACAGAAGGATATACTTGCCTTAGAGGACAAACAAGATTCACCAAACTTATTCTTGGGATGGGGGGATTGTCCTATGAGGAAAGACTGAGGAAACTAGGCCTATATAAATAATTCTAGAATTTAGAAGGAGGTGATCTCATTGAAACATACAAAATTCTTACAGGGCTTGACAGGGTAGATGCAGGGAGGATGTTTCCCCCGGGGCTGGGGAGTCTCGAACCAGGGGTCACAGTCTCAGAATAAGGGGTCGGCCATTTAGGACTGAGATCAGGAAAAACTTCTTCACTTAAAGGGTGGTGAATCTTTGGAATTCTCTTCCCCATAGGGCTGTGGAGGCTCAGTCGTTGAGTATATTTAAGACAGAGATTGATAGATTTTTGGATATTAAGGGGATCAAGTGATATGGGAACAGTGCAGGAAAGTGGAGCTGAGGTCAGACACGATCTCATTGAATGGCGGAGCAGACTCGAGGGGCCGAATGGCCGACTCCTGTTCCTTTTGGGTTTGATGAGGCAGGAAGGCCTGGCCCTTACCTGCTTCCCCTGCAGAATACAGCGATAGACGGAAAGGTACTCGCCGTCCTCGGACCGGAAGATAACGCGATGACCCCGCCGACCTCGGGGCTGCCCCTCTCCAGGAATATCCTCGCCCTCGAGACACACAACATTCTGGATTTTGCGACACTGCAGCCGCTCGGGCTCAGAGTCGGAACCGGACTCCTCGGAATCAGAGCCGGAAATACTGGAGATCTCACCTGTGGGAGAGAAATGACAGGATCACAGAGCAAGCATTGACTGACGGGACACAGGGGCCATGGCAGAATAAAGCTCCCTCTACACTGTCCCATCAAACACTCCCAGGGCAGGTACAGCACGGGGTTAGATACAGAGTAAAGCTCCCTCTACACTGTCCCATCAAACACTCCCAGGGCAGGTACAGCACGGGGTTAGATACAGAGTAAAGCTCCCTCTACATTGTCCCATCAAACACTCCCAGGGCAGGTACAGCACGGGGTTAGATACAGAGTAAAGCTCCCTCTACATTGTCCCATCAAACACTCCCAGGGCAGGTACAGCACGGGGTTAGATACAGAGTAAAGCTCCCTCTACACTGTCCCATCAAACACTCCCAGGGCAGGTACAGGGGGTTAGATACAGAGTAAAGCTCCCTCTACACTGTCCCATCAAACACTCCCAGGGCAGGTACAGGGGGTTAGATACAGAGTAAAGCTCCCTCTACACTGTCCCATCAAACACTCCCAGGGCAGGTACAGGGGGTTAGATACAGAGTAAAGCTCCCTGAAGCAGTGTGTAAATCTGAGGTGACTGGAGAATCAGGTACCTGCGATTTTCTCGAAGCTCTCGGCGGTGACAGGTTGAGCCCCCATGAGTCTTTGCCGCAGGTTAAACCTGTGCCAGTCCAGTTTATAGTGCTCAGTCTGGGCAAACAGAGAGAACATTGTGTTAAGTGACGAGCAAAGCTGCAGATCGAGCTTCCTAAAGACACGTCCTGATTCTGTTCCCCACAGCAGATGGCCACTCACTCACTGCGAGGGGAATGACCAGATACTGCGAGGTAACCATAGCGATCACACAGCCCATCACCCGATGTAACCATGGCGATCTCTCAGCCCATCGCCCGGTGTAACCATGGCGATCACACAGCCCATCGCCCGGTGTAACCATGGTGATCACACAGCCCATTGCCCGGTGTAACCATGGTGATCACACAGCCCATCGACTGCTGTAACCATGGGGATCACACAGTCCATCGCCCGGTGTAACCATGCGATCACACAGCCCACCACCCGGTGTAACCATGGGGATCACACAGTCCACCGCCCGGTGTAACCATGGGGATCACACAGCCCATTGGCTGCTGTAACCATGGGGATCACACAGCCCATTGCCCGGTGTAACCATGGTGATCACACAGCCCATCGGCCGCTGTAACCATGGGGATCACACAGCCCATCACCTGGTGTAACCATGGTGATCACACAGCCCATCGGCTGCTGTAACCATGGGGATCACACAGCCCATTGCCTGGTGTAACCATGCTGATCACACAGCCCATCGGCCGCTGTAACCATGGGGATCACACAGCCCATCACCCGGTGTAACCATGGTGATCACACAGCCCATCGGCCGCTGTAACCATGGGGATCACACAGCCCATCACCCGGTGTAACCATGGTGATCACACAGCCCATCGGCTGCTGTAACCATGGGGATCACACAGTCCATCGCCCGGTGTAACCATGGCGATCACAGCCCACCGCCCGGTGTAACCATGGGGATCACACAGCCCATTGCACGCTGTAACCATGGGGATCACACAGCCCATTGGCCGCTGTAACCATGTGGATCACACAGCCCATCACCCGGTGTAACCATGGTGATCACAGCCCATCGGCTGCTGTAACCATGGGGATCACACAGTCCATTGCCCGATGTAACCATGGCGATCACACAGCCCACCACCCGGTGCCTGGCGTTTACCTGATCTTCTCGACGGTCGAAGTTACACTGACACGCTGAGCAGTACATCTTGTCCGAGATCTCAGGAAGTGGCCGTCCTTCATTGGTGCTGCCACTGACTTCATCGCTCCCTGCACAGGAAGTGGCTTAGTGATTAGTTGTTTAACACACAGCTTACCGTTACATATTGCCTAGAATGTAGAGCACAGAACCAGGCCAGTCAGATCAACGTCTATAGCATCCTCCAACAGTACAGCAGCTGGAACAGGCCATACGGCCCATTCAATGAACTCTGGGTCTCTCCAAGAGCAATCATTAGTCCCACTCCCCCCGCTCTTTTCCCATATTCCTGCAAATTTTTCTCCTTCAGGTACTTACCCAACCCCCTTTTGAAAGCTACTATTGAATCTGGATCCACCCTATCAGGCAGTGCACTCCAAATTCCAATCATTTACTGTGTAAGGCGTTTTCCTCATGCTGCCTCTGGTTCGTTTACCAATCACCTTAAATCTGTGCCCCCTGGTTATCTTGGATTCCAATTTACCCGGGTCAGATCCGTTCTCATCCCACTGAAATTTCCCTTGCTCCAATTAAGTATTTTACTCTAGATTGCTCCTTGTCCTTTTCCATAGCTAATCTAAACCTTATGATACTATGATCACTGTTCCCTAAATGTTCCTCTGCTGCCACTTGACCCACCTCATTCCCCAGAACCAGATCCAGCAATGCCTCCTCCCTCGTCGGGTCGGAAACGTACTGATCAAGAAATTACTCCTGAACACACTTCAGAAATTCTTCCCCCTCTCTGCCCTTTACACTATTACTATCCCAGTCTATAATAGGATAGTTGCTGTCTCCCATTATCACTACTCTATAGTTCTCGCAACCCTCCGTAATTTCCCTGCAGGTTTGCTCCTCTATATCCTTCCCACGAGTTGGCGGACTGTAGCGAGTACACCTCGCAGTGTAATGGCACCTCTGTTTCTCAACTCCAACCAAATAGATTCTGTCCTTGACCCCTCCAGAGACATCCTCTCTCTCCAGCATTGTAACATTCTCCCCACCGACACCTGGGAGTCCCTGGCCAAAGACCGCCAAAGGAGCACTGCGTACAGTTCTGGTTGCCAGAACTATATCCATTATAAAAAGGATATAGAGGCACTGGAGAGGGCGCAGAGAAGATTTACAAGGATGATACAGAAATACGAGGGAATACCTATCAGGAAAGGATGAACAGGCTGGGTCTCTTTTTGCTTGAAAAAAGACTGAGGTGGGGAGGGGGAGGGGGTGACCTAACTGAGGTCCTTAAAATGATGAAAGATTTTGATCGAGTGGATACAGAATGTTTTCACTTGTGGGGAAGAGCATAACTAGAGGCCATCAATATAAGATAGTCATCCAGAGATCCAACAGGGAATTCAGAAGAAACTTCACCCAGAAAGTGGAACTCGCTACCATAGGGAGTGGGTTGAAGCGAATAGTATCAATGTATTTAAGGGGAGACTGGACAAGCATATGGGGGAGAAGGGGATAGAGGGTTATACTGATAGAGTTAGACGAGGAAAGATGGGAGGAGGCTCGAGTGCAGCATAAACGCTGTGATGGACTGGTTGGGCCGAATGGTGTATTTCTGTGCCGTATATCCGATATAATCCTTTTTATAACATGGAGACCAGAACTGGACACAGATCTCCAAGCGTGGTCTAACCAAGGCTCGATACAAGATTCACATAACTTATCATTTTTCAATTCTATCCCCCGAGAAATGAACCCTAGTGCTTGGCTTGCTTCGTTAATGGCCTTGTGAACCTGCGTCGCTACTTTTAGTGCTCTGTGTATGCCCCTGCTCTGTCACCCATTTAGATTCTTATTTTCCAACGAGCAGGTCGCCTCCTTATTCTTCCGCCCAAAGTGTACTACCTCACACTGATCGACAGTGAAGTTAATTTGCCAATTACACGCCCATTCTGCGAGCTTATTTATGTCTTCCTGTATTTTTGTCAGTTCTCTGTATTAACTGCATCCTCATTTGGCATTTTTAAATTGTACTTCCCACTCCAAAATCGTTAAATCATCATCATAGGCAGTCCCTCGCAATCGAGGAAGACTTGCTTCCACTCTAAAAATGAGTCCTTAGGTGGCTGAACAGTCCAATACGGGAACCACGGTCCCTGTCACAGGTGGGACAGACAGTGGTTGAGGGAAGGGGAGGGTGGGACAGGTTTGCCGCACGCTCCTTCCGCTGCCTGCGCTTGGTCTCTGCACGCTCTCGGCGACGAGACTCGAGGTGCTCAGCGCCCTCCCGGATGCACTTCCTCCACTTAGGTCGGTCTTTGGCCAGGGACTCCCAGGTGTCGGTGGGGACGTTGCACTTTATCAGGGAGGCTTTGAGGGTGTCCTTGAAACGTTTCCTCTGCCCACCTTTGGTTCGTTTGCCGTGAAGGAGTTCCGAGTAGAGCGCTTGCTTTGGGAGTCTCGTGTCTGGCATGTAAATCGTGAAAAGTGGTCCCAGAACCGATCCTCATGCAACACCATTTGCCAATCTGAATAACTACCTTTAAGCCCCACTCCACTTGCTATCCATTCTGCTATATGTCTCCTAGCTCAACATTCTGACATTAGACATGAGTCTACTATGCGGTACGTTATCAAAGTCCTTTTAAAAATCCAAATATATTATGTCTACTACATTACCCTCGTCTACTCGTTGTTATTTCTTCAAAGAAGCGCCTTTAATGGGAAGAGAAGAACGAGTGAAAGAGAAAGGCCTATAGAGACCATAAAGATAACCTGTGTGTGGAGGCAGAAGATATGGTTCTTAATGAATACTTTGCGTCTGTCTTCACAGAAGAGAGGGACAATGTAGACATTGTAGTTAAGGAGGAGGAGGAGTGTGAAATATGAAATTGCGAGAGGGATGAAGTACAAAAGCAGGGAGGTCCTGCTGCAACTGTACAGCGTATTGGTGAGGCCGCACCTGGAGTACTGCGTGCAGTTTTGGTCACCTTACTTAAGGAAGGATATACTAGCTTTGGAGGGGGTACAGAGACGATTCACTAGACTGATTCCGGAAATGAGGGGGTTACCTTATGATGATAGATGGAGTAGACTGGGTCTTTACTCATTGGAGTTCAGAAGGATGAGGGGTGATCTTATAGAAACATTTAAAATAATGAAAGGGATAGACAAGATAGAGGCAGAGAGGTTTTTTCCACTGGTCGGGGAGACTTGAACTAGGGGGCACAACCTCAAAATACGGGGGGGGGGCCAATTTAAAACTGAGTTGAGAAGGAATTTCTTTTCCCAGAGGGTTGTGAATCTGTGGAATTCTCTGCCCAAGGAAGCAGTTGAGGCTGGCTCATTGAATGTATTCAAGTCACAGATAGAAAGATTTTTAACCAATCAGGGAATTCAGGATTACGGGGAGCGGGCAGGTAAGTGGAGCCGAGTCCACGGCCAGATCAGCCATGATCTTGTTGAATGGTAGAGCAGGCTCGAGGGGCTAGATGGCCTAATTCCTGTTCCTAATTCTTATGTTCTTATGAAATGGAATAAATGTAGAGAGAGGAAGTATTAAGAGGTTTAGCATCCTTGAAAGTAAATAAATCACCAGGCCCAGATGAAATGTATCCCAGGCTGTTTAGAGAAGCAAGTGAGGAAATAGCAGAGGCTCTGACCATCATTTTCCAATCCTCTCTGGCCATAGGTGTCAGAGGACTGCTAACGTTGTACCTTTGTTTAAAAAGGGAGAAAGGGATAGACCGAGTAATTATAAGCTAGTCAGCCTAACCTTAGTGGTGGGAAAATTATTGGAAAAAATTCTGAGGGACAGTATCATTAATCGTCATTTAGAAAGTCACAGATTAATCAAGGGCAGTCAGCAAGGATTTGTTAAGAGGTCATGTCTGACTAACTTGATGGAATTCTTTGAGGGAGTAACGAGGATGGTCAATGAGGGTAGTGTATCTGATGTATTTTATATGGATTTTAGCAAGGCCTTTGACAGGGTTCCACATGACAGGTTGGTCAAAGATAAAAGCCCAGGGGATCCAAGGAAAAGTGACGTTGGATCCAAAATTGTCTCAATGACAAAGGGTGACTGGAAGGATGTATCCAGTGGGATTCCGCAGGGCTCATTGCTGGGTCCCTTGCCTTTTGGGGTATATATCAACGATTTAAGACTTGAATGTAGAGAGGCATGATTATGAAGTTTGCAGACGATACAAAAATTGGCCGTGTGGTTGATGGTGAGGAAGGAACTCAGCAGAGGAGGACAAAGGGTTTGATTAGGGCAGGGAAAATAGAGTACGAGAGGAAGCTTGCAGGGAACATTAAGACGGACTGCAAAAGTTTCTATTGATATGTAAAGAGAAAAAGGTTAGTAAAGACAAACGTAGGTCCCCTGCAGTCAGAATCAGGGGAAGTCATAACGGGGAACAAAGAAATGGCAGACCAATTGAACAAGTACTTTGGTTCGGTATTCACTAAGGAGGACACAAACAACCTTCTGGATATAAAAGGGGTCAGAGGGTCTAGTAAGAAGGAGGAACTGAGGGAAATCCTTATTAGTTGGGAAATTGTGTTGGGGAAATTGATGGGATTGAAGGCCGATAAATCCCCAGGGCCTGATGGACTGCATCCCAGAGTACTTAAGGAGGTGGCCTTGGAAATAGCGGATGCATTGACAGTCATTTTCCAACATTCCACAGACTCTGGATCAGTTCCTATGGAGTGGAGGGTAGCCAATGAAACCCCACTTTTTAAAAAAGGAGGGAGCGAGAAAACAGGGAATTATAGACTGGTCAGCCTGACATCAGTAGTGGGTAAAATGATGGAATCAATTATTAAGGATGTCATAGCAGCGTATTTGGAAAGAGGTGACATGATTAGTCCAAGTCAGCATGGATCTGTGAAAGGGAAATCACGCTTGACAAATCTTCTGGAATTTTTTGAGGATGTTTCCAGTAAAGTGGACAAGGGAGAACCAGTTGATGTGGTGTATTTGGACTTTCAGATGGCTTTCGACAAGGTCCCACACAAGAGATTAATGTGCAAAGTTAAAGCACATGGGATTGGGGGTAGTGTGCTGACGTGGATTGAGAACTGGTTGTCAGACAGGAAGCAAAGAGGAGGAGTAAATGGGTACTTTTCAGAATGGCAGGCAGTGACTAGTGGGGTGCCGCAAGATTCTCTGCTGGGGCCCCAGCTGTTTACATTGTACATTAATGATTTAGACGAGGGGATTAAATGTAGTATCTCCAAATTTGCGGAAGACACTAAGTTGGGTGGCAGTGTGAGCTGCGAGGAGGATGCTATGAGGCTGCAGAGTGACTTGGATAGGTTAGGTGAGTGAGCATGGCAGATGAAGTATAATGTGGATAAATGTGAGGTTATCCACTTTGGTGGTAAAAACAGAGAGACAGACTATTATCTGAATGGTGACAGATTAGGAAAAGGGGAGGTGCAACGAGACCTGGGTGTCATGGTACATCAGTCATTGAAGGTTGGCATGCAGGTATAGCAGGCAGTTAAGTGGCCTTCATAGCGAGGAGATTTGAGTACAGGGGCAGGGAGGTGTTACTACAGTTGTACAGGGCCTTGTGAGGCTACACCTGGAGTATTGTGTACAGTTTTGGTCTCCTAACTTGAGGAAGGACATTCTTGCTATTGAGGGAGTGCAGCGAAGGTTCACCAGACTGATTCCCGGGATGGCGGGACTGACATATCAAGAAAGACTCGATCAACTGGGCTTGTATTCACTGGAGTTCAGAAGAATGAGAGGGGATCTCACAGAAACGTTAAAAATTCTGACGGGTTTAGACAGGTTAGATGCAGGAAGAATGTTCCCAATGTTGGGGAAGTCCAGAACCAGGGGTCACAGTCTAAGGATAAAGGGTAAGCCATTTAGGACCGAGATGAGGAGGAACTTCTTCACCCAGAGAGTGGTGAACCTGTGCAATTCTCTACCACAGAAAGTTGTTGAGGCCAATTCACGAAATATATTCAAAAAGGAGTTAGATGTAGTCCTTACTACTAGGGGGATCAAGGGGTATGGTGAGAAAGCAGGAATGGGGTACTGAAGTTGCATGTTCAGCCAGGAATTCATTGAATGGCAGTGCAGGCTCGAAGGGCTGAATGGGCTACTCCTGCACCTATAGAAACATCGAAACATAGAAAATAGGTGCAGGAGTAGGCCATTCGGCCCTTCTAGCCTGCACCGCCATTCAATGAGTTCATGGCTGAACATGCAACTTCAGTACCCCATTCCTGCTTTCTCACCATACCCCTTGATTCCCCGAGTAGTAAGGACTCCATCTAACTCCTTTTTGAATATATTTAGTGAATTGGCCTCAACAACTTTCTGTGGTAGAGAATTCCACAGGTTCACCACTCTCTGGGTGAAGAAATTCCTCCTCATCTCGGTCCTAAATGGCTTACCCCTTATCCTTAGACTGTGTCCCCTGGTTCTGGACTTCCCCAACATTGGGAACATTCTTCCTGCATCTAACCTGTCTAACCCCGTCAGAATTTTAAACGTTTCTATGAGGTCCCCTCTCATTCTTCTGACCTCCAATGAATACAAGCCCAGTTGATCCAGTCTTTCTTGATATGTCTGTCCCGCCATCCCGGGAATCAGTCTGGTGAACCTTCGCTGCACTACCTCAATAGCAAGAATGTCCTTCCTCAGGTTTGGAGACCAAAACTGTACACAATACTCCAGGTGTGACCTCACCAAGGTCCTGTACAACTGTAGCAACACCTCCCTGCCCCTGTACTCAAATGCCCTCGCTATGAAGGCCAACATGCCATTTGCTTTCTTCACCGCCTGCTGTACCTGCATGCCAACCTTCAATGACTGATGTACCATGACACCCAGGTCTCGTTGCACCTCCCCTTTTCCTAATCTGTCACCATTCAGATAATAGTCTGTCTCTCTGTTTTTACCACCAAAGTGGATAACCTCACATTTATCCACATTATACTTCATCTGCCATGCATTTGCCCACTCACCTAACCTATCCAAGTCGCTCTGCAGCCTCATAGCATCCTCCTCGCAGCTCACACTGTCACCCAACTTAGTGTCATCCGCAAATTTGGAGATACTACATTTAATCCCCTCGTCTAAATCATTAATATACAGTGTAAACAGCTGGGGCCCCAGCACAGAACCTTGCGGTACCCCACTAGTCACTGCCTGCCATTCTGAAAAATCGCCATTTACTCCTACTCTTTGCTTCCTGTCTGACAACCAGTTCTCAATCCATGTCAGCACACTACCTCCAATCCCATGTGCTTTAACTTTTAACTATGTTCTATGTTTCTAACCTGTAGACTGGAGGAAAACATCAATGGACTGGTCAGGTGGGCAGAACAGTGAAAAATGGAATTCAATCCAGAAAAGTGTGAGATAATACATTTGCGGAGGGCTAACAAGGCAAGGAAATGCATAATAAATGATAGGACACTGAGAAGTGTAGAGAATGAGAGGGATCTTGGAGTGTCCACAGATCCCTGAAGGTAGCAGGCCAGGTCGATAAGGTGGTTAAGAAGGCATATGGGATACTTCCCTTTATTAGCCGAGGCATAGAATACAAGAGCAGGGGGGGGTTATGCTTGAACTGTATAAAACACAGTTGGGCCACAGCTGGAGTACTGCGTGCAGTTCTGGTCACCACATTACAGGAAAGATCTGATTGCATTAGCGAGGGTACAGAGGAGATTTACGAAGATGTTGCCTGGACTGGAACATTTTAGCGATGAGGAAAGATTGGATAGGCTGGATTTGTTTTCTTTGGAAGAGAGAAAGACTTAGATTTATATAGCGCCTTTCACGACCACTGGATATCTCAAAGCATTTTACAGCCAATGAAGCACTTTTGGAGTGTAGTCACTGTTGTAATGTGGGGCGCACAGCAAGCTCCCACACACAGCAATGTGATAATGACCCGGATAATGTTTTTTTTTTGTTATGTTGATTGAGGGATAACTATTGACCCCAGGACACCAGGGAGAACTCCACTGCTCTTCTTCTAAATCTTTTACGTCCACCTGAGAGGGCAGACGGGGCCTCGGTTTAGCGTCTCATCCGAAAGGCGGCCCCTCCGACAGTGCGTCGCTCCCTCAGCACTGCCCCTCCGACAGTGCGGCGCTCCCTCAGCACTGCCCCTCCGACAGTGCGGCACTCCCTCAGTACTGCCCCTCCGACAGTGCGGCGCTCCCTCAGTACTGCCCCTCCGACAGTGCGGCGCTCCCTCAGTACTGCCCCTCCGACAGTGCGGCACTCCCTCAGTACTGCCCCTCCGACAGTGCGGCACTCCCTCAGCACTGCCCCGCGGCCTGTGACCCAGAGGCGGGACCTGCGCTCACTCAGCCTCCCCTCCCCCTGTACCTGCTGTGTCCGGGCCTAGGTCCGCCGCCTGCTCCCCCCGGCCCTGGCCCTGTCCGTGGCCCAGGCCCAGGCCCAGGCCCGGCCCCTCCACCAGCTGCAACCCCCGGGCCGGGCCCGCGGCCTCGAACACCGAGCGCACTGCCGCCATAGCCACACTGCGCAGGCGCGGCCCCCCGCACACTGGCACTTCCGCCCCGCTGAGCCAGTGTTTCCGGTGGCTGTTGTTGTCATTCCGGGCCCAGAGAGAGAGAGGGAGGGAGGCCTCGGGCTGAGGGACAGCGAGCGGTCTCGACTTCAGGTACAGGCGACTGGAGGCCCAACCCGGGCCCCGGGATGGCGGGGGAAGGGGCTGTGCACTGAGGGAGCGCTGCACTGTTGGAGGGGCAGTACTGAGGGAGGGCCGCACTGTCGGAGGGGCAGTACTGAGGGAGCGCTGCACTGTCGGAGGGGCAGTACTGAGGGAGCACCACACTGTCGGAGGGGCAGTACTGAGGGAGTGCTGCACTGTCGGAGGGGCAGTACTGAGGGAGTGCCGCACTGTCGGAGGGGCAGTACTGAGGGAGCGCCGCACTGTCGGAGGGGCAGTACTGAGGGAGCGCCGCACTGTCGGAGGGGCAGTACTGAGGGAGTGCCGCACTGTCGGAGGGGCAGTACTGAGGGAGTGCCGCACTGTCGGAGGGGCAGTACTGAGGGAGGGCCGCACTGTCGGAGGGGCAGTATTGAGGGAGTGCCGCACTGTCGGAGGGGCAGTACTGAGGGAGCGCTGCACTGTCGGAGGGGCAGTACTGAGGGAGTGCCGCACTGTCGGAGGGGCAGTGCTGAGGGAGCGTTGCACTGTCGGAGGGGCAGTATTGAGAGAGTGCTGCACTGTCGGAGGGGCAGTACTGAGGGAGTGCTGCACTGTCGGACGGACCTTCTTATGGATGAGACATTAGACTGAGGTCCCGTCTGCTCTTAGCTGGAAGTAAAAGGTCCCATGACCACTGCTCATGAGCAGGGGAGTTATACCCAGCGTCCTGAGCCTTTATTTATCCCTCAGCCAACATCACTAAAATCATTATCTGGTCATTATCACATTGCTGTTTGTGGGAGCTTGCTGTGCGCAAATGGGCTGCTGCGTTTCCCATTTTACAATTGTGAGCCTTCTTCAAAGGTACATCAATAGATGTCAAGCGCTTTGCAGCATCCTGAGGTGGTGAAAAGTGTTATATAAATGTCCTGGCGGATGTGGTGAGTATTTTTGGGCTTCTGCTAACAACAAAACGTGAGGCAGTTCAGCATAAGCGTGAGTTTGTGGGTGTGACAGCTCTGAGCTGGAGACTGAACACCAAAATTGAAACTGAAACTGAAATTTCGCAATTCAGTGCTTTCAGTCGCACTTTCTGTCTCCACGCTCCACACTGTTGCAGCTCTGTGGCCGGGTATGTAACAAATTTTCTATGTTTCTATAGCAGGAAGTGGGTACTGAAGTTTCATGTTCAGCCATGAACTCATTGAATGGCCTGCTCCTGCACCTATTTTCTATGTTTCTAAATTTCTAAATTTATTGCTTAATCTTTTCACATCGCTCACCCCTCTAATAACTCGGGTACAGTCCCACGCACCCTGACTCTCACTGGGGTACAGTCCCCCACACACCGACTCTCACTGGGTTACAATCCCACGCACCCTGACTCTCACTGGGTTACAATCCCACGCACCCTGACTCTCACTGGGGTACAGTCCCCCACACACCGACACTCACTGGGGTACAGTCCCACACACACTGACTCTCACTGGGGTACAGTCCCACACACACCGACTCTCACTGGGGTACAGTCCCCCACACACCGACTCTCACTGGGGTACAGTCCCACGCACCCTGACTCTCACTGGGTTACAATCCCACGCACCCTGACTCTCACTGGGGTACAGTCCCACGCACCCTGACTCTCACTGGGGTACAGTCCCACGCACCCTGACTCTCACTGGGGTACAGTCCCACACACACTGACTCTCACTGGGGTACAGGTCCCCCATACACTGACTCTCACTCGGGGTATCACTGATATCCTATCAGGCACTCCTGTAGCAGGTGCAACACGGTTTAGATGCAGAGTAAAGTGAGAAAGATTTGCATTTCTATAGCGCCTTTAACCATCTCAGGACGTCCCAAATCTCTTGACAGCCAGTGACGGACTTATGAAGTGTAGTTACTTGTAATGTGGGAAACGCGGCAGCCAATCGGCACTCTGCCAGCTCCCACAAACAGCAATGTCATAATGACCAGATAATGTGCTTTTAGTAATGATAACTATTGGCTTGGACACAGGCGAGATCTCCCTTTCCCTTCTTCAAAATCGATCTCTTGCATCCACCCGAGAGGGTAGACAACCGTCGTTTACCGTCCTATCCGAAAAGTGGCACCTCCGACAGTGCGTCGCTCCCTCAGCACTGCCCCTCCGGCGGTGCGTCGCTCCCTCAGCACTGCCCCTCCGACAATGCGACGCTCCCTCAGCACTGCCCCTCAGGCGGTGCGTCGCTCCCTCAGCACTGCCCCTCCGGCGGTGCGTCGCTCCCTCAGCACTGCCCCTCAGGCGGTGCGTCGCTCCCTCAGCACTGCCCCTCAGGCGGTGCGTCGCTCCCTCAGCACTGCCCCTCCGGCGGTGCGTCGCTCCCTCAGCACTGCCCCTCCGGCGGTGCGTCGCTCCCTCAGCACTGCCCCTCAGGCGGTGCGTCGCTCCCTCATTACTGCCCCTCCGGCGGTGCGGCGCTCCCTCATTACTGCCCCTCCGGCGGTGCGACGCTCCCTCAGCACTGCCCCTCAGGCGGTGCGTCGCTCCCTCAGCACTGCCCCTCCGACAATGCGTCGCTCCCTCAGCACTGCCCCTCCGGCGGTGCGTCGCTCCCTCAGCACTGCCCCTCCGGCGGTGCGTCGCTCCCTCAGCACTGCCCCTCAGGCGGTGCGTCGCTCCCTCAGCACTGCCCCTCCGACAATGCGACGCTCCCTCAGCACTGCCCCTCCGGCGGTGCGCCGCTCCCTCATTACTGCCCCTCCGGCGGTGCGTCGCTCCCTCAGCACTGCCCCTGCGGCGGTGCGTCGCTCCCTCAGCACTGCCCCTCCGGCGGTGCGTCGCTCCCTCAGCACTGCCCCTCCGGCGGTGCGTCGCTCCCTCAGCACTGCCCCTCCGGCGGTGCGTCGCTCCCTCAGCACTGCCCCTCCGGCGGTGCGCCGCTCCCTCAGCACTGCCCCTCCGGCGGTGCGTCGCTCCCTCAGCACTGCCCCTCCGGCGGTGCGCCGCTCCCTCAGCACTGCTGCCCCTCCGGCAGTGCAGCGCTCCCTCAGCACCTCACTGGTGTGTCAGCCTAGATTGTTGTGCTTCAGTCTCTGGAGTGGGACTCAAACCCATAACCTTCGGACTCAGAGCTGAGAGTGCGAGCCACGCAGCCACAGCTGGCTCTGGGGAACCTCCCCTTCCTCAGGGGGGGGCGGAGGTTGAAATTCTGTTTCTCTCCTGCTGTTCCTTTTGTCTGAGCTTTGAGTTGGGCTGTTGCGAGTGTTGGGATCACAGCGCCATTAGTCGGAGCAGTTTGAGATCTCAGGCTTTGAAAGGGGCTGTGGATCGAAACTGTCGCGACCCTGCGCTGGCTCCCAATGTTGGCGTTATGTGACCTTTTGATCTTGTGGTAGGTTTTGGCCTTGCTGTGTGTCGGGGAGCCCTCCGGTGTCATTGGATGATGAGGGGAGTGCCTGGCACCAGGTGAGCGATGGCAGAGTTCACCACCGAGTACCACCGGCTGCAGTCCTCCTACACCGACTCCCCGCCCGGGGAGGAGGACCTGCTGGTTCACGTGGCCGATGGAAGCAAATGTAAGTTGTACATTCGCCCTCCCTCCCTCCCTCGTTTCCCAGTTCCCATTATCACAGTTTCAGCGCATGGACCCGGGACGGTCTCAATTTATCCGCACCCTCTTCAGTGCTCACTCCCACTCCTTGCTTTGTCGGCAAAAAAATCTATCACCTCTCACTTCCCCACCTTAAACTGCAGTCGCCCCCTGCCTGCCCACCCCGCCAAGCTGTCGATATCTCCTGGGCTTGCTGCAATGCTTGCTCTTTGCCAAACCGCTTCCTTTTCTGTTGTCCACAAACTTTGAGCTCGTGTTCCTGATACCAAAAGCCCAAGTCATCTACCTAAACACCGAGAGTAAAAATGGACCCAGTACTGACCCCTGGGATACCCCACTTCCAACCCTTCTCCAATCCGAGCCTCACCCGTTTTCCTCAGCTCTTTGTTTCTTGTCCGTTGACCGATTCTCTTTCCATCTGCTGCATTTCCTCACACCACACAGCTGAATTTTTGTAAAAAGCCCCTCGTGAAGCACCTTATTCAATGCCTTCAGAAAATCCATACACAACACCCTTAATGTACCCTATCGGTCAGTGTATTAAATTTGTCAAACGTGACGGGACGTGATCCGAGAGGTAGCCTGTTGCCCATGGAACTGTACCCCAGTGAGAGACGGTGTGTGTGGGACTGTACCCCAGTGAGAGTCAGTGTGTGTGGGACTGTACCCCAGTGAGAGTCAGTGTGTGTGGGACTGTACCCCAGTGAGAGTCAATGTGTGTGGGACTGTACCCCAGTGAGAGTCAGTGTGTGTGGGACTGCACCCCAGTGAGAGTCAGTGTGTGTGGGACTGTACCCTAGTGAGAGTCAGTGTGTGTGGGACTGTACCCCAGTGAGAGTCAGTGTGTGTGGGACTACCCCAGTGAGAGTCGGTGTGTGTGGGACTGTACCCCAGTGAGAGTCAGTGTGTGTGGGACTGTACCCCCTTGCCCCCTGCCCCCTTCCCACGTACCTCTCTCGCCTATTCTGGAATGTTCCTCTGGTCTCTGATTGAATCACTAACTCGGTGAGTGAATTCCTCAGCCTTCGAACCTTCAATGTAAACTAAATTCTCCTGCTCTCTCCTAAATCTCCTCAGTTTAATTTTGTATCCATGTCCCCTCGTTCTAGGAGCATTCTGTCCCATCCCTTCATTATTTTAACCGTCTCTATCAAATCACACTTTACTCTGCTCTGTTTGAATGAATACAGCGCCAATGTTTCCTGTATTTCTCTGCATTTGGTATTTTCTTCGCTTCAATCTGTAGCATCCCCTCTCACCTCCGCATCCTTCCTGCAGGGTGAAGCCCAACACGGTAACCGTGTCTAACTGTGCGTGATTCTCCACTCCATCTCCGCTTTCACATTCTACAGCTCTTCTAATAAACCCAGTGTTCCTGACAAATTGGAATCTCCCCACTGACACCTGGGAGTCCCTGGCCAAAGACCGCCCAAAGTGGAGGAAGTGCATCCGGGAGGGTGCTGAGCACCTCAAGTCTCGTCGCCGAGAGCATGCAGAAATCAAGCGCAGGCAGCGGGAAGAACATGCGGCAAACCAGTCCCACCCTCCCATATCCTCAACGACTATCTGTCCCACCTGTGACAGAGACTGTGGTTCTCGTATTGGACTGTTCAGCCACCTAAGGACTCATTTTAAGATGGAAGCAAGTCTTCCTCGATTCCGTGGTACTGCTTCTGATAACTTTTATATTTTTAACCAGAATGTTCCACCTGACGGTTATGGACATTGAACTCCGTCTTTTTTTTTTTCCCTTTTCCCACATCTTCTCAATCTCTCCTCACCGCTTCCTCTGATCCTCAAACATTTACTCTGCCTCCTATTTTAGTGACCAGTCCCTCTAACCCATCTCCAAATCAGTGGTCCCAGCACCAAATCCTGTGCGACAGACACCACCAGCCAAGTGGCCGTTCACCAAACCGCTCCGTCTCCTCCCTTCTTGCCAGTCTTTGTCCTGTTTGCTCCCCTCCCTCAGTTCAATCCTCTCCAATCGTCTCCTGTGTGGTATCTGCTCAAAGGGTTTCTGATAAATCTCTAATCCCACTGTTTCATTTTCTGTAGCTCCATGGCACCACATCGAAAACCTGGACCTGTTCTTCTCCAGAATATCCTTTCGGACTGTTGCTCATACACAGGCTGTCCCACCAGCCTCCCAGTGAGGGGGGCGGGGGCGGGGGGGGAGTCGCGCTGGTTCCAGTTATTTGCCTAAAACCACCATCATCGTAGGCAGTCCCTCGAAACGAGGATGAATGCCTTCCACGCCAAAAAGGCTGAGTTAACAGGTATTTCAATGAAGGAGCTAACATTCCAGGTCCCGAACTACATCCTGAAGGGTGGAAGATGCCTGTGCGTGGATTTTTTTAACGTGGGGTGACCGTTGTACACCAGCCACCACACGGGCTTGACAGTGGCAAGGGTTAACCAGGACGACTGGAGACCAGCTCTGCTGCACAGACCTAGTGCGCTACACATATCGCACAGTGTGCGCTGGCCCGTGCTGCCCCAGGGCCCTAGGGCCCTCGGCTCCTCTGGGCCCTGAACCCTCGCCTCTCCCGGCTCCCGATCACGTCCCTCTACATTTACCAGCTGGATGTCAATGCTTTACATAGAAGACACATGGGATGCCTTTCAGCTGTTATTATTGTGCGAAAAGTAATAAGGTACCAAGATATTAATATCCAAGCGCAACCCAATACATACACCAACAGCTGCTGTCAGTGACAGTGGGCTTATGGGAACAAGGCCTTTACCAATTCAAGTGCATCTGGTGTGGAGAAACAGATCCTTCAGGAGATATCTGTACACAGACTGGTGTCTCTCAGTCCCACTCCCTCGGAGATATCTGTACACAGACTGGTGTCTCTCAGTCCCACTCCCTCGGAGATATCTGTACACAGACTGGTGTCTCTCAGTCCCACTCCCTCGGAGATATCTGTACACAGACTGGTGTCTCTCAGTCCCACTCCCTCGGAGATATCTGTACACAGACTGGTGTCTCTCAGTCCCACTCCCTCGGAGATATCTGTACACAGACTGGTGTCTCTCAGTCCCACTCCCTCGGAGATATCTGTACACAGACTGGTGTCTCTCAGTCCCACTCCCTCGGAGATATCTGTACACAGACTGGTGTCTCTCAGTCCCACTCCCTCGGAGATATCTGTACACAGACTGGTGTCTCTCAGTCCCACTCCCTCGGAGATATCTGTACACAGACTGGTGTCTCTCAGTCCCACTCCCTCGGAGATATCTGTACACAGACTGGTGTCTCTCAGTCCCACTCCCTCGGAGATATCTGTACACAGACTGGTGTCTCTCAGTCCCACTCCCTCGGAGATATCTGTACACAGACTGGTGTCTCTCAGTCCCACTCCCTCGGAGATATCTGTACACAGACTGGTGTCTCTCAGTCCCACTCCCTCGGAGATATCTGTACACAGACTGGTGTCTCTCAGTCCCACTCCCTCGGAGATATCTGTACACAGACTGGTGTCTCTCAGTCCCACTCCCTCGGAGATATCTGTACACAGACTGGTGTCTCTCAGTCCCACTCCCTCGGAGATATCTGTACACAGACTGGTGTCTCTCAGTCCTACTCCCTCAGGGAGATATCTGTACACTGACTGGTGTCTCTCAGTCCCACTCCCTCGGAGATATCTGTACACAGACTGGTGTCTCTCAGTCCCACTCCCTCGGAGATATCTGTACGCAGACTGGTGTCTCTCAGTCCCACTCCCTCGGAGATACCTGTACACTGACTGGTGTCTCTCAGTCCCTCTCCCTCAGGGAGATATCTGTACACTGACTGGTGTCTCTCAGTCCCACTCCCTCAGGGAGATATCTGTACACTGACTGGTGTCTCTCAGTCCCACTCCCTCAGGGAGATATCTATACACTGACTGGTGTCTCTCAGTCCTACTCCCTTGGAGATATCTGTACACTGACTGGTGTCTCTCAGTCCCACTCCCTCGGAGATATCTGTACACTGACTGGTGTCTCTCAGTCCCACTCCTTTGGAGATATCTGTACACTGACTGGTGTCTCTCCGTTCCTCTCCCACAGTGAGATATCTGTACATTGTCTCTCAGTCCCACTCTGTCAGGGAGATACTGTGTGTGTTTGTTTTCAGTGGTAATAACTGTTAATGCTGCTGTTTAAGATTCTCTGCATTTTGGCCTGTTGGACTGCAGTGATGTGATGAATAATCTGTCTGAGGTGTCTGTGCTCCTGGTGCTATGAGTATTGAAGTTTCTCATCACTCCTTAACTGGCCTTCACATCTACCACTTGCATCAGAAGAACGGATTCCTCTGTATGCTGCTGACGGAAATGTTTGAATTGGTGTAAGTTGTATTTCTGTCTGTCAGTACAATCCGTGCCCAGCATAGATTCAGCCTCGCCCCGGGGCTGGTGGGCCTGCTCGGCAAGAGCCCCCCCCACCCCACCCCCGTGGTGATGTGGGGCCCTGACGGTCGTTGGGCCCCCACTGCCAGCTGTGTCAGCACTGTACTGAAAGGGAGACACACCGTCTTAAAACTGCCTTAAAGCTGGCAATCTCAGTTACTGTGAATAACCGTGGACGTATAATATTGGTCCGGTGGGGGAGGGCTGTACCCTTCTGACCTTGGGTCCCAGGCGTATTGTTGGGACAGTGGGAGCTTTACTTTGTATCTAACCCTGTGCTGTACCTGCCCTGGGAGTGTTTGATGGGACAGTGTAGAGGGAGCTTTACTCTGTATCTAACCCCGTGCTGTACCTGCCCTGGGAGTGTTTGATGGGACAGTGTAGAGGGAGCTTTACTCTGTATCTAACCCCGTGCTGTACCTGCCCTGGGAGTGTTTAATGGGACAGTGTAGAGGGAGCTTTACTCTGTATCTAACCCGTGCTGTACCTGCCCTGGGAGTGTTTGATGGGACAGTGTAGAGGGAGCTTTACTCTGTATCTAACCCCCTGTACCTGCCCTGGGAGTGTTTGAAGGGACAGTGTAGAGGGAGCTATACTCTGTATCTAACCCCGTGCTGTACCTGCCCTGGGAGTGTTTGATGGGACAGTGTAGAGGGAGCTTTACTCTGTATCTAACCCCCTGTACCTGCCCTGGGAGTGTTTGATGGGACAGTGTAGAGGGAGCTTTACTCTGTATCTAACCCCGTACTGTACCTGCCCTGGGAGTGTTTGATGGGACAGTGTAGAGGGAGCTTTACTCTGTATCTAACCCCCTGTACCTGCCCTGGGAGTGTTTGATGGGACAGTGTAGAGGGAGCTTTACTCTGTATCTACCCCCCTGTACCTGCCCTGGGAGTGTTTGATGGGACAGTGTAGAGGGAGCTTTACTCTGTATCTAACCCCCTGTACCTGCCCTGGGAGTGTTTGATGGGACAGTGTAGAGGGAGCTTTACTCTGTATCTAACCCCCTGTACCTGCCCTGGGAGTGTTTGATGGGACAGTGTAGAGGGAGCTTTACTCTGTATCTAACCCCGCTCTCTCTCTCTCTCGGTTTCTGCAGGCAGTTTGTCTTCGTCGTCACATTCACCACTTTCCTCATCAACTGTGTCGATTACGACATCCTGTTCGCCAACAAGCTGGTGAACAGCACGCAGCGCGGGAATCAGCTAGTTAAAGTCACGCTGCCGGACGCCTTCCTGCCCCCGCAGGTCTGCACTGCCAAGTAAGGACCGCAGAGTGTTGGGGTAATGGGGGGGGGGGGTCACTGTGTGGGTAATGGGGGGGGGGCACTGTGTGGGCAATGGGGGGGTCACTGTGTGGGTAATGGGGGGGGGTCACTTTGTGGGTAATTGGGGGGGGGGTCACTGTGTGGGTAATGGGGGGAGTCACTGTGTGGATAATGGGGGGAGTCACTGTGTGGATAATGGGGGGAGTCACTGTGTGGATAATGGGGGGGTCACTGAGTCACTCTAGGGGTAACGGGGGTCAGTGAGTCATTCTGGGGGTAACGGGGATCACTGAGTCACTGGGGGTAACGGGGGGGGAGGGTCAGTGAGTCACTCTGGGGGTAACGGGGGGGGGGGGGAGTCAGTGAGTCACTGGGGATAACGGGGGGGTCAGTGCGTCACTCTGGGGGTAACGGGGGGGAGTCAGTGAGTCACTGGGGATAAGGGGGGGGTCAGTGAGTCACTCTGGGGGTAACGGGGGGGGTCAGTGAGTCACTCTGGGGGTAACAGGGAGGGTCAGTGACCCACTGCGGGGGTAATGGGGCAGTCACTGTGAGGGTAACGGGCTCAGTGACCCACCGTCAGGGTGCAGGATGTAACTGCACCCCAGGGACAGGGCCCTGCAGGAGGTGTGGGCAGACAGTGAGCTTTGGCCCTGACCCTGGTGTTGCTGGATCCGTTGTCTGATGCTGGTTCCCAGGCTGACTGAGCTGCTGGCAAGGCCATATTTATTGTCCATCCTCACTGACCTGAGGGCATTAATAGTGAACCACATTGGTGTGGGACTGGAATCACGTGTAGGCCCAGGCTCAGTAGGAATGGCCGGTTTCCTTCCCTGATGTACGTTAGTGAGCCTGTTGGGTGTATGCAACAATCCAACAGCTTCTTTTGAAAGAAAACACTTGCATTTATAGACATAGAATCACATTGAATTTACTGCCATTTGGCCCAACCCGGTGTTTATGCTGTCCCGAATCAACACATCCTTCCATTCCTTTCTGCCTCATGTGTTTATCTGGCTTCCCCTTAAATACATCGATACTATTCGCCTCAACAACTCCCTGTGCTAGTAAGTTCCACACATGATGTAACCTGTAATTACTGAGGTTGAGATACGATGTAACCTGCACTTACTGTGAAGTTTAAATACAATGTAACTTGCACCTTCTGAAGTTTAGATACGATGTAACTTGCACATACTGTGAAGTTTAGATACGATGTAATCTGCACTTTCTGTGAGGCTTAGATACGATGTAACCTGCACTTACTGAGGTTTAGATATGGTGTAACTTGCACTTACTGTGAAGTTTAGATACGATGTAATCTGCACTTACTGTGAGGCTTAGATACGATGTAACCTGCACTTGCTGAGGATTAGATACGATGTAACTTGCACTTACTAAAGTTTTGATACGATGTAACTTGCACTTACTGAGGTTTAGATACGATGTAACTTGCACTTACTGAGGTTTAGATACGATGTAACTTGCACTTACTGAGGTTTAGATACGATGTAACTTGCACATACTGTGAGGCTTAGATACGATGTAATCTGCACTTACTGAGGTTTAGATATGATGTAACTTGCACTTACTGTGAGGCTTAGATACGATGTAACCTGCACTTGCTGAGGTTTAGATACGATGTAACTTGCACTTACTAAAGTTTTGATACGATGTAACTTGCACTTACTGAGGTTTAGATACGATGTAACTTGCACTTACTGAAGTTCCGATACGATGTGACTTGCACTTACTGAAGTTCCGATACGATGTAACTTGCACTTACTGAGGTTTAGATACGATGTAACCTGTACGGGCTCCTGTTTTTCAGGATCCGGCAGAATGTGCTGATAACCTTCATCCTGCTAATTGCCGGCGTGTTCTGGGTCCATCGGCTGGTGAAATTTATCTACAACATCTGCTGCTACTGGGAGATCCGGGCGTTTTACAGGAGTGCCCTGCGGATACCCATGGTACGTTACTGCCCCCTTTACATCTGCTCTTCATCCTCTTTCGTATGGTAGGACCTGCAGCAAAAAACAAATGAAATGTCAATATCTAAGGCAGATATCCAGGCTAAAAGCTTCTGGTGTAACAGTGTGAATATCCCGTCGGCTGCCTGTGATTTCCCTCTGAGGGCAGTGCTCAGTGATATGCTCCAGGGTCTGATTAGGAGCTCCACAGTCGTAGTCACAATCTTCCACCTGATCATCATAGGCGGTCCCTCGAAGCGAGGATGACTTGCTTCCACGCCAAAAAAGCCTGAGCTCACAGGTGTTTCAGTGAAGGACCGAATATTCCAGATCCTGATCCACATCCCGAAGGGTGGAAGATGCCTGTACTTGGATTGTTTTAACGTGGGGTGGCCGTTGCACACCAGCCACCACACGGGCTTGACAGAGCTAGGTCTTGGTCCAGTGGCAAGGATTAACCAAGACGACTGGAGACCTGCTCTGCTGCACGGACCTAGTGCGCACACATATCGCAGTGTGGGCTGGTCCGTGCTGCCCCTGGGCCCCTCGCCTCTCCTGGGCCCCCGATCACGTCCCTCCACAATCTCTCGCCGCTCCTTCGCCCCGACCTCGCCGCTCCTGCTGTACCTGCCCACGCTCCAATCACCGACCTGGACCTTTGCGTCTCCCTCCTGCACCAGATCACGCTGTACCTTGCCGTGGTACACCGCCACGCTGCCCATGGCCGCCACTCGCCGCTCCTTTTATGGCCCCGACCTGCCGCCGACGGTCTCTCGCAGGTCGGGGCCTCCGCGCTGCCCCGCTGTGGAGAAGGTGGCAGTATCGACCGGTTCTGAGGAGGTTGATGGTTGTCCATTGTTTGCGAGGAAGGTTTGATCCTTCAGATTGTACTGTGGGCTCCTCGGTAAGGAATCCATTTCGTATGTCACAGTTCTTCTAAGTATTTTGCCATCGGTCATCAAGGCTCTGGTTACTGCCTTTCCTAGTTCTGGTATCCAGCCTCCCCCCTTTATCTCTGGTCCCCCTGCCCACTTCATAGAATCATAGAAATTTACAGCACAGAAGGAGGCCATCTCGGCCCATTGTGCCTGCACCGGCCGACCAAGACCCACCCAGCTCTTGGTCTGTAGCCCTGCTGGTCAAGTGCACATCCAAGTATTTTTTAAATGTGGTGAGGGTTTCTGCCTCTACCACCCTTTCAGGCCGTGAGTTCCAGACCCCCAACACTCTCTGGGTGAAAAGATTTCCCCTCAAGTCCCCTCTAAACTTTCTACCACTTACGTTACATCGATGCCCCCTGCTAAGCTAAAATTCTCCAGTCCAGGCAACATCCCTGGTGCCAGGGTCAAGGATGTCACCGAGCGGCTGCAGGGCATTCTGGGGGGAGAGGGTGAACAGCCAGAGGTCGTGGTCCACATCGGGACCAATGACATGGGTAGAAAGAGGGATGAGGTCCTGCAGGCAGAGTATAGGGAGCTGGGAGAGAGATTAAAAAGCAGGGCCTCAAAGGTAGTAATCTCCGGATTACTCCCGGTGCCACGAGCTAGCGAGTACAGAAATAGGTGTATTTATATAATTTATTTATATAAATGCAAAAATGCTTGACGAATCTTCTGGAGTTTTTTGAGGATGTAACTAGCAGAGTGGACAAGGGAGAACCAGTGGATGTGGTGTATTTGGACTTTCAAAAGGCTTTTGACAAGATCCCACACAAGAGATTGGTGTGCAAAATTAAAGCACATGGTATTGTGGGTAATGTAGTGACGTGGATAGAGAACTGGTTGGCAGACAGGAAGCAGAGAGTCGGGATAAACGGGTCCTTTTCAGAATGGCAGGCAGTGACTAGTGGAGTGCCGCAGGGCTCAGTGCTGGGACCCCAGCTCTTTACAATATACATTAATGATTTAGATGAAGGAATTGAGTTTAATATCTCCAAGTTTGCAGATGATACTAAATTGGGTGGAGGTGTGAGCTGTGAGGAGGACGCTAAAAGGCTGCAATGTGACTTGGACAGGTTAGGTGAGTGGGCAAATATATGGCAGATGCAGTATAATGTGGATAAATGTGAGGTTCGCCACTTTGGTGGCAAAAACATGAAGGCAGAATATTATCTGAATGATGGCGGATTAGGAAAAGGGGATGTGCAACAAGACCTGGGTGTCATGGTTCATCAGTCATTGAAAGTTGGCATGCAGGTACAGTAGACGGTGAAGAAGGCAAATGGTATGTTGGTCTTCATAGTTGGGGGATTTGAGGAGAGGAGCAGGGAGGTCTTACTGCAGTTGTACAGGGCCTTGGTGAGACCTTACCTGGAATATAGTTTTGGTCTTCTAATCTGAGGAAGGACGTTCTTGCTATTGAGGGAGTGCAGCGAAGGTTCACCAGACTGATTCCGGGGATGGCAGAACTGACATATGAGGCGAGACCGGATCAACTGGGCCTTTATACACTGGAGTTTAGAAGGATGAGAGGGGATCTCATAGAAATGTATAAGATTCTGACAGGACTGGACAGGTTAGATGCAGGAAGAATGTTCCCGATGTTGGGGAAGTCCAGAACCAGGGGACATAGTCTGAGGATAAGGGGTAGGCCATTTAGGACTGAGATGAGAAACTTCTTCACTCAGAGAGTTGTTAACCTGTGGAATTCCCTGCCGCAGAGAGTTGTTGATGCCAGTTCATTGGATATATTCAAGAGGGAGTTAGATATGTCCCTTACAGCTAAAGGGATCAAGAGGTATGGGGAGAAAGCAGGAAAGGGGTACTGAGGGAATGATCAGCCATGATCACATTGAATGGTGGTGCAGGCTCGAAGGGCCGAATGGCCTACTCCTGCACCTATTTTCTATGTTTCGAAAGGAGGATATAGCAGATGAACGTGTGGCTGGGGAGATGGTGCAGGAGGAAGGGCTTAAGATTCCTGAGGCATTCGAACCGCTTCTGTGGGAGGTGGGATCTGTGTAAGTTGGACGGGTTGCACCTCAGCAGAGCCAGGACCAATATCCTTACGGGTACGATAGACCCCCAAACAGTGGGCTCAAGTTTCGGGACTCCCGCTAGAACGGCGCACATTGGAGAGGCCCGCCTAAATTGTAGAATAAAAATTGCGCCGAAGACTTATCTTGCGATTCTCCGATAGCTGTAGGCCAGTTTCTAGCTCGGTGTGGTGCAGCGGGAGCTGCTGGGGGCGGAGCTACAGCCGTGCGCCAAAAACAGTGCTGGCAGCTGCGCGCATGCGCAGTAGCTCCTGGCCCTCCCAGCGCGTCCCATCTACTGGGCGACGACCCTATCCCGGGCCGAAGGGGCGACGACCCTATCCCGGGCCGAGTGGCCTGATGCATCTTACCTCGTCGGTGGGGCCCGCCCGCCTGGCATCTCGCTGGGGGTGGGCCCTGCCCGAAGAGTTGGTAACGGCCCGGCATTGGCTGTGTGCGGGCCCCCACCCGAAGTCCTCGGCCGGGCCCGGCTTCATCTTCTCCCCCCCCAGTCTTCTCTCTTTTCTCTTCTCCCCCCC